>NC_072404.2:135908484-136211515 GCF_028858775.2 Pan troglodytes
TTAGTAGGCAAAAATGAGGTCTCACAGATAGTAATTCTGTCTTTAATGCAGCAAAAATGGTTAAGAATTTTCTGGGCTTTGAAAAAGTAAAATGTGTATCTATCATATGGTTGTTTAACAGGCCACATTCCGGGGACCAGTAGCAAGCATGTGACGTAAGCAAATGCTGGGAAGAGGTTGAACTAACATGAGAAATAGGCAAAAATCCCATTAAAAAAACAGATTACTATAGACAAGCAGATTCAGAATTAATACAAGTAAGATGAGTCATTATCGAAGGTTGTTGAAATTAAGAGGGCAAAACTATTGGCTATTTGAAGCAGTAGTTTAGTAAGAGGAGGCAGAAGCATCCACTCTGAGTCAGAAATCTTTCTCAGCAAAACCTGTCCTGTAAACCTGCAACACTCTCCCTGAAGAAGTTTCCCTGATGAGTTTGGAGCAATTGGATCTCTAAGCCTCAGGCTTACTAGGTAGATTGTAACCTCTCTCTATACCCTTTTTGTGTCTTCCTTGGTTCTGGTAAGGCCACAGTTGGAGTCAGATGAGAAGGCCACATACTCTAAACTGACTCCAGGTTGCACCAATGTGGTACTGCCACCTACTTCTTGAAGCTTTTCTTTTATATATATATATATATATATATATATATATATATATATATTTTTTTTTTTTTTTTTTTTTTTTTTGAGATGGAGTCTCGCTCTGTTGCCCAGGCTGGAGTGCAGTGGTGCCATCTCGGCTCACTGCAAGCTCCGCCTCCCAGTTTCACGCCATTCTCCTGCCTCAGCCTCCTGAGTAGCTGGGACTACAGGTTCCCACCACCACGCCTGGCTGTTTTTTTCGTATTTTTAGTAGAGACGGAGTTTCACCATGTTAGCCAGGATGGTCTCTATCTCCTGACCTCGTGATCCTCCTGCCTCGGCCTCCCAAAGTGCTGGGATTACAGGCATGAGCCACCGTGCCTGGCCTTCTTAAAGCTTTTCTTAATTCCATTCATTGATTGTGGCCTTTCTCTTTTCCAAATCTCTGTTGTACTTTGTAGTAAGTATTATACTCCAGTTTGTGTTATAATTAGTTTTGTTTTACCTTTACTAAAGATTCTAGCTTTCCCAAGAGTTGGAATTGCAGATAATTTGTATACTCATGCTGTACTACCTAGTACAATGGCCTGTTGAGCTGAATACAATTCATTATTCAATACCATGAAAATATATTAATCTGGCTTAATGATTATGATAATGGCATTTGAGTTTGTCTAGGTTCTTCTTAAGATAAAGATAATTTACAAGAACTGTCATATGTCTGAGACTATAATAACATCCTTTCTCTGATAAGTGTTATGTGTAGCATATAAAAATAGTAATTAATCATTTCCTTTTTTAACTAGACTGAAATTAAAAATAAAGGATATTGGCAACATTTAGAGATAAAAATAATAAGCACATAAGAACACCCAATTCTATCCTGAGCTCTTTAATTGCATTATTATTGGCTGTGGACAAGCTTTCAATGTCCCTTTCATTTGACGTACATTTTAAGTATTTATCTTGCCCTTAAAAATCCCTTGGAGAGTCAATATGGCCACAACTGGGAAATAAAATATTCATGGGGACGTATACGTGCTATTTCTTAGTCTTGGAAGACTTTCTGGAAGAGGTGAGTCCTTGGAACATTTAACAAGATAGGTTTTAACAAGTTATATTTCATAAGATTAGTTTTACATGTTTATTTAAGTTAGAACTTTCAAATGATAGAGATTTATACTTCCCTAATTTCAGGAGGCAAGTATAGCTCTGCTCCATAAAGTGCTGAGGGTTCCATGTACCTTCCAGCCATCCACTTGGCCATCCTAGGTCTAGTCTTTGTTCTTATATTCCAAGTTTGTAAATGTAGCTTCAGCCATTACACTCAATGTCCGTTCAGCAGGATAGAGGCAAAGACAATTTAAACAGTTACAGAGGTCGGAGCACTAGTATGGTTTAAGGAAGGGTCCCAGAAGCTGACACACAGGACATTTCTAATTGCATTTTTTGACCTAAATTAATCACATGGTCACACAACACAAAATAGCCTGATAAAATAGTTTCACTTCAGATGGATATATGTACTCAGGCAAAACTCAGGTGTTTTACTTTTGTGGAAGGAGTGTGGATATTAGAGGACACCTAGCAGCCTCTGCAAAACACAGTACACATTAAAATAAAGTATTTAAAAAATAAATTAATGGAATGACAATAGAGGAAGCAACAAGATCTTAATGATTTTTGCAATTTGTAATACCAGATTTATTTACTGTCACTTAAAAGAGATATCCATTTATCAACATTTTAAAAACTATCAGGTAACATTTCTATTGAAATAGGGATACTATACCTTACAATGGACAGCAGATCCCAGGGCCTATTGGAAAATCATTTAATAAGTAAAATGGTAGCAGTATATTAAGGCCAGGGGCGGTGGCTAACAGCCTGTAATCCCAGCACTTTGGGAGGCTGAGGCGGGTGGATCAAGAAGTCAAGAGATCGGGACCATCCTGGCTAACATGGTGAAACCCTGTCTCTACTAAAAATATGAAAATTAGCTGGGTGTGGTGGCATGCACCTGTTTTCCCAGCTACTCAGGATGATGAGGCAGGAGAATCACTTGAACCCAGGAGGCAGTGGTTGCAGTGAGCCGAGATTGCCCCACTGCACTCCAGCCTGGCGACAGAGCAGGACTCCATCTGAAAAAAAACACTCGACTGGGCGTGGTGGCTCACGCTTGTAATCCCAACACTTTGAGAGGCCAAGGCAGATGGATCACCTGAGTTCAGGAGCTTGATACCAGCCTGGGCAACATGGTGAAACCCTGTCTGTACTAAAAATTCAAAAATTAGCTGGGCATGGTGGCAGGCACCTGTAATTCCAGCTACTCAGGAGGCTGAGGCATGAGAATCGCTTGAACCCAGGAGGCAGAGGTTGCAGTAAGCCAAGATCGTGCCACTGCATTCCAGTCTGGGTGACAGAGCAAGACTCCATCTCAAAAACAAAAACGAAAAAGTAAAATAAAATAAAATAAAAGGCACTGTGGAAACCTGAGCAAGTTAGCATCTATCTACAGGAATTAAATGTTGTCCGTGAGGATTAAGCTGACTGATATATACAATTTTGTATTTTGTTTAGGGAAAATGAATTGCACTAGATAGTATTTTCAGCATGACCACTTGAAGATATAAGTAAAATATTAATATATTATAATATTCAGTTCATAGGAAATTTTTCTTCTGGTCTAGCATGAGAAATCTTTGATTTGACTTGCATTTTAAATTATGGGCAGGAAGCAGTTCATACGTATGATTCTTGTATTATAAATTATATTCTAATTGCCTAACCTGTCAAGTTTCTATACTGCTAAATATTCAGGGGAAGCAAAGGGAAGAAAACCTCATTATATACAGAACTGTATTTAAATTAATTCTCTGATAAGGGAAAGTTTACAAAGCCAGCTTCTATGAACTTATGGAAATTAATGAGTATTCAAAAATATATTTGTGGTTTTTTATTGTAAATAAATTATAGCTCAATTATAAAACAAATAATAAATCATTTATGTTAGCCTATTCATTTCATTTTATATTTAAATTTCCAAAATAAGACAGAAAACCATGTATTTTTTTCCTATTTTCACCATCAGTAACAACAAGACATTTTATTTCTATTTCGTGCACTGTGTTTGGGATTTCTGCAAAGTACATTAAAAGAAGCATTGAGCTGTATTTCCCAAGAACTGAAAGTCATTTTCAAGTAATACTTTTCATCATGGAAATTCTTATAGGTAGCATGGAACTTTTACTCATATTTTCTTTATCTAGAATACTTTTCTCAGTCTACTCCAATTCCCTTTGCTCCTGTCGTGCCTCCAACATACACCCTTTTCTTAAAGCAAATCCTACCTAACTTTCAAGATCCAGCATACATGTCATTGCCAAAATGTTTTATGCTGTCCCCACCTAGAAGCCACGCCTGCCTCTTTGCCCTTCACATAGGCTATATGATAGATTAAATAATCTACTTCATCTATCATATAGCACAAAAATGTTTTTCTGTTATAGTACTTTTATCTTCATCTTATCTATCCTATTAGATGACTCATTTCTTGAGCACCAGTCTCTACGTGATTAACTTTGGTACCACCATTGTCCCCACCTAGCATGGGGTGCCCAGCACATAGTGAATGCTCAAAAAATGAAATGCAATAGCCATAGATGCAAAAGAGAAAAAAAAGAACTTAATACTATCTTTAATTTGCATCTTCATGAAATTATATATGTGGGCTTTCTTAGTCCCAAATGATTTATTTCCTCTGAGTGTTCCGTTATAATAATTTTCTCAATTAGAAACTACTGTAGGAGGTCAGAAATTCTCTCTAATATGAATTTTTGGTATGAATCAAAATTTTATTTGGACTAAGAGCATAGTCCAGAAGTGGGAAGTGATTACTTATTCTGTGGCTTACAAAATTTCAGAAAGCAAAGGCAGAGATAGGTACACACTGTGCTTAGCATAGAATCTTCACCAATCATCTTTTACATAAGTAAATGTTCATGTCCTTAGGTACTTTGCATTGCCATAAATATTTTAATAGTACCTATTCTTTTCTTTTCTTATCATGTAATAAAGTACAGTGTGTTTTGGGGGATAATCTAACTTGATGTTATGCCCTCACTATTGGGGCATTATCGCAAAATTCTTGAATGTAGTCACAATTTTCAGTGTTAGAAATTCCCAGGTATTTGTACTTCTTTGAAATTCTTCGTAAGAACACTATTTGGGCAAGATGTTGAAACACTTTAAATATCTAGGGTGAGTCAATGCAAAAAAGAAACAAACAAACCAACCAATCCAACAAGCAACAATAACAACAGCAAAATTAAACTAAAATTATGTTTGAGTTATACAACATTATAAAAAATGCAGAATTTCACCAGTTAGATAACTTGCTATTTTTGCTTCATTTGGTTGATCAACTTTGCTTTTCTAAATATGTGTCTGGGAGTTATGATTTAAATTATATTTATTTATATTATATATTTAAATTAAATTATATTTAAATGTGTGGTTTAAATATTATTGAGAATATTCTACCTGTAATGCCAATGTCTATGAGTAAATATTTACTTTTGATTCACTTTCCATTCTATTGTACTACAAATGATGGTTAAATCCTATATTTGACTTCTGGCTAGAATTTGTCCTTTTTGTGTGAAAAAAAAATACAATGTCTACTCTAACAGACTTCATAAGAACTCATCAAATGTATACCCTAAAGCTATATTTTGAGGGTTTTGTTTGTTTAAGTAAGATTACTTACTCTAGAATCTGTTAGTCCATGTTCTTTGTTTCTTGGCTATACCACTCTTTATGCTTTGACATACATCATCTTGGGGAACAGACTCACGGCACAGTAATGACCTTGCCAAGGACCAAGAGGTGTTTCTTACAGAATTATAATTTCTTGTAACTCGATTTATGTGATTACTGTGTAAAACAGAACTTGTTCAGCGATGATGGATGGCAATGCTGCAGGTATTGACTGATCTTTAGAAATATTTATATGACAGGTCCCTTAAGATTTTGTACATTGTAGAAGAGAATAACTGCATGCAGAAAAGATATGAGTTGTGGTTGAGGTTCCTGAGCAATGCAATTTATTATCATATTTCTTCCATGCTTAGTCTAAAAGCTGAACATTTGCCAATGCAATGGCAACAAGCAGCATTTAAATAAATGCCCTCTGCCCTTTCAGAGCATCACCTTCACAAGAAAATACTTATAGTTTTGAAAAACATAAACTGAAATTATTTGTAAAAGTGAAGAATATATTTAAAATAAAAATCTGCTTGAATTATTTAGCTTGTAGACTTAACATGTCCTTTGATAGGTTCCTTGCCTGGGAACTGCAAATATGCTTAGACACACAAACATAAGAAACTCGATAAGCCAATCCTGACAATTCTACTTTGTTTATAGAATTTCATTCCTTGCTCTAGGGGATAATATATTTCCCACTGTATTCCCCTGGGTGTTTCAAATTTTAAAAAATCTTCATTTTTAAAATTTAATTTTTCGTTAAATATTCATTTGGGTGACTAGAAGAAAGATGTTTTGACTAAGTTAAAGTTTTTCAGAAGCATATACTTTGATATTGTTTCCTCCAATCATTTAGGCATGGCATAGTCACAGAAAAACAATCTGTAGAAAGAATACAGTGTTGGCCGGGCGCGGTGGCTCACGCCTGTAATCCCAGCACTTTGGGAGGCCGAGGCGGGCGGATCACGAGGTCAGGAGATCGAGACCATCCTGGCTAACACGGTGAAACCCCGTCTCTACTAAAAATACAAAAAAAAAATTAGCCGGGCGTGGTAGCGGGCGCCTGTAGTCCCAGCTACTCGGGAGGCTGAGGCAGGAGAATGGCGTGAACCCGGGAGGCGGAGCTTGCAGTGAGCCGAGATCGCGCCACTGCACTCCAGCCTGGGCGACAGAGCGAGACTCCGTCTCAAAAAAAAAAAAAAAAAAAAAAAAAAAAAAGAAAGAATACAGTGTTTTTAACAAGTTCTTTGAGTCATCTGGACAATGAGATGTAATCAGAAAACATCTTTTAGTCCCTAATGCCTCTTTAAAATTTATTCAGTGGAAAGAGTTCTCTAGCCAACGGTTGGAAATGTGGGAAGCCTATGGCTGTTACTGTGTTTAAGTAGCAAACTCGGTCCCATATAATATCCAATTCTGTATATCAAAACCCTGATTTTTTTTTCCTTCCCAAGCTTCGTCCTGCTAAAAGCTGGCTGTTAGCTTAGAGACAATAGGGTATTTATTGCCTTTCTTTTCTCCTTCCCCTATGCTAAGCTTTCACCCCTTTCTTTCATCCTTTTGTTAACTAAGATTTCTGGCCTCAACAGGGTTGCAGAAGGATTAAGAGAGCAGAGGGGAGGGATAGGACAGTTTTTACTAGACTGGCAAGAAGGCTCCATCTTCCCTAGGTCTAGCAGGTATTTAAGCTCTCTTATGAGAGACTGGGGACTGTCACCTATAGTTCTCTTGGTCTAGATGAAAGTTTCTCTAGTCCAGTTGGTTGCTTACTCCTTCAGCAACATCCGGGAACTCAGCAATACATTTCCAGCTTTGGTCTGCAGTGTCTTGCCCCTTCAGGTAGCTCTGTGGAAGAAGACTGCATGTTCTTTTCTTGAACAAAACTATGAGTATGCAAGCTAATTGCCACACATCGGCTACTCTGCTAAACTCCAGCACCAAAGCAGTTAGGGAGCTTCTTTGCTACTAGATTTCCTGAGTAGGTGCTGGACTCTAATTTTATTTGTATCTACCAACTACAGAGGACACACATACAGGCTTTCCCAGTGGTACCATTGAATCTTGTCTCTCTTGATGTGAGGTGAAGTGGGAATCGCTCTTCCTTCTTCCTTGGTGGGAACAGTTAGACTCACAGCACAATTCTGTCCAGGAAATAATCTCTGCGTATCTTGTACCTCAGATTTACTTTCCTAACTATTTTATATGTTTGAAGTAGGTAAAAGGAAACTGGTTTTTCAGTTTTTATTTACCCAGTTTGAAGTACTTGCAAGGAATGCCCACTAATCTGTTATCTATTGCCTTAGGGTCTAGACTGAAACATCCATTTAAGAATCTTGTTAAAGTAAATATAATCTACTGAACTTCAGCCTTTTAGTAGTTCTTTTGCAAGCATCCTAAAATGGATCAAATAAGAAAAAAGCAAGGGAGGCGGAAGAGGAAGTTCATATGTTGGAAGCATATTGTGTGATTTTGCTACAGTTTTCCATTTTATTTATGAAACAACAAATGACATTTAAAATGTGGCATTAAATGCTATGGTTAAGATAAGAGTGAAAGTAATCCATGCTAATATTTCAGAGTTTACATTTCAAAATTTGAGATTACAAATTAGTCTCTAGAGTGAGAGAGAGAGAGAGAGAGTTGAAAGCCATGGCCAAGAAACGAGGAGGTAAATGCAGAGACTTGTATGTACTTTTTTCAGTCACTTTCTAAGTCTCAAATTCTTTTAAACGTAAGTGTTCCAAACTTTCTGTCTCCCTTTGCAACATCCTCCCTCATATTATTTTTCATTTTTCCACCACTTCTCTTTCCTTGACCCTTCTGCATTGTGTCCTTTGCCTTCGTTATTTATTTATGAAGATGATGAAAGCTTGCCCACGATTCTGCTCATAATTCCTCAGTATCCTCTATATTTAGTTCCGTCTCGATCCCAGAGCCCCAGCTCTTAAAAACTAAAAAGATTCTAGATGTTCATACATACACGTCAGTAGGTCTACTTTATATGAAGCCTGTGGCTTATTCAATTTGGGGGGAGTCACTTTACGCAACAGAATACAAAATAATGAATATAAAATAAAGTTCAAAGCCTTTGGAAGGGACCCTTTCAAGCAAGGGACCCTGAAGTTTCATTAGCTTCACCGCAAATCCGCCTCTGCATCCATATATAAAAAGCCTTGAAAAATCTTTTGCTCCTTTCTTGTATCTTTCTAAAACAGTCATAATTAGATAGCTGCTTTGCTATGCCTTCCCTTAGGTTATATAATAATAAATAATGAAAGAGATTTGTTAGTTCAGATCTTCAAAATCTGATTCTTAAGTGGGTGTTAAATATAAAAGCTACATCCCAGTAATTAAGTAACTCTTTTTGGTATGCACAAATATATTATAGTGTACAAAAACATAATTTTGGCTCATTCAACACCCTCACTTATATAACTAATAATGGTGCCAAAGTGGTATTACTATGTCTCTTAAAATAATTCTTTAGTTCAAAACATGCAATAAATAGAATGATTTTTGAGTTATCAGAGAGTCCCTTATTAGGCTAACAAAATTACTTCAACACAGTGAAGCATGGAACATGCTAGTTTTCTTTTGTTTCATTATTATTTTACATAAACCTTAAAATTATAAACTCAAGTATGTGGATCTATTTTTATCATTCATTGAAAAAAAGCCTTTATACTGCTTCTTATTGTAAATACCTAAATTTACAATGCTTGTCCTTCATCTTATATTTGATGGCAGTTAATTGTTAGTTGGTTTTAATTATACATCATAGTCTTTGTTCTGGAGACAATCCAAAGAGTAGATCATCTTGGTGTGTAATTTACTGAAACAGTTCCTAGGCAGCCTGCCATACTAAAGACCATGTGGTACAATTGTCATTAAAATTAGAAAAATATTGGTATACATGTTTGAATTAAGGATTAGAGGGTGGCTCTATAAATTATGGAAAGCTCTGCAAAGTATTAATAAGGTTTGAGTTCAGCCAAAGCCTAATTTCCAAAGATCTTTACAATACACAGATGCATTTTTTTTTGTACCTGTGGTAAGTTTTTGGTGAATGTTGCTTCTGCTTGTAGAATTCCAGATCACTCATGAATATCGGTATACTCTTTTTTAGCACGTGAGTAGGTGGGTAAATATTGTTAGTGTTTGGATATTGGATAAGACACTTAGAAATATTGTTGCACTTACAAAATATAAAGCACTTTTGCTTTTAAAAATAAAGGGCCCAAACTCTGGTTAATATTTTCTTTAGTTACAGGTAACAGTTTTTCAAATTTAAAAAGTGCTCAGACAGTATTTAAAGTCATATATGTATTCTCATGAAATATAAAAGAACTGCTCTGCTAGCTACCATTGAATAATGTAATTAAACACTATTTTATTTTTATTATTTTATTTTCAAAACTCAGTAAAAGTATGTCAGGTGAAGACTGGCATGAGGTGGCCAAAGATAACAACATTCTGTAACCTTCTAAATAAAAGATGAGTCCTCCCTCCCTCTTCCCCTTAACATCTATCTTAGGAATCTTCAAAAGCAAATCTCAGGGCAGAGTACGAAGGAAAAAAAACAAGACGGAGAAACAGAATTTGTATTTCCTATAGTAAAGCATTCAGTTGCAGATGAAACACTGCAAAACTTAAGGGTTTTTCTTTACTTTAGTGTTATGCCAAAGCTATATTCTTTTATAGTAAAATATAAGGAAATATAGAGAAACGGCATGTTTGTAATAAAATAACAATGACAAAAAAGAAACCCTGTGTATTTGTGTTTGCTCAAATCAGATTTTATCATGTCATTGAAAATGCTAAGTTTCAGGGGTCTTTTAATATGATCTCTTGCCCATGGACCTGTTTTAGCTGACACACTCTCCAGCTTTGATGGTTACTCTATGGGCCTTGCTAAACCCAGAGAGATATTAGAATAAGCTATGAATAGCTGTACAGTGGTAAGAATTCTGGACTCAGAGTCAGTGCAACACATAAATAAGAAAAAAGTACTATTAGAGAAGAGTAGGGTCATAAGGCCTGACCTGCTCACTTCTGTCTAATTTTACATACCATTATGTGGCTGGGTGCAAGTTGTTCTTATACAATCCCCTGTCTAACCTTTTTGAAAACAACACATTTGACATTCAAATATATTTTATTTTCAAGAAAATTAAATACATTTATTATTTAATTTAATGTTTTTATTATTTTGTATTAATAAAACAATTTTAAAAGTATTTATTGTATTTTCTTCCAATACTTTAAACTGTTTGTTAATTTTAAACCATTTAAGGAAAAAACACAATCTTACCTTCCTTTTCAAAGCCAGAGGGAGGTGCAAGCTGTGATTTTTGAAATTTTTTTTTCTTCTAGTTTAAAGAGGAAATACATAGAGAGTAGGTATATTAAAAAGTGAGTAGTATGGAACTCTAACTTCATGTAATAAATATTGAGTTCGATCCAAGTGCCAAAAATATGCTAGATGGTGGGTACACAAAGATAAATATGAATCATGTCCTTAAGCAGCATATAGCCAGAGACAGTGGCTGGTTAATTAGATTAGAGCACCATACGAAATGATGCTAAGATCACAGATTCCACTTATGGACCAATTAGCTTCTCTTTGTTCTATGGCCATAGATTGCATACAGATGAGATACTTTCATGGTTTTGTGCATTTTTACTCTATCTCTTGCCAAAAAGAATTTGAAAGAGCACACAGCAAAGACAAACATAGTACTAAAACTCTGTAAGGTAACAGAAAAAGCTTTTGAGACCCTATTCATTAGACCAAACTTACAAAACATTTATTTTCACTTCAGTCTATGGAAGTCATGGAAACAAACGTACTGATGAACTTAGTAATCTGGAAAATATTTAAAGCTGTCAAATGGTTGTAGTAAAGAAAGTGAACAATTCCCTAATTCATTTGTTAGGAAGCGAGTGATAAATATAGAATCTAGTTTTCATATAACGGATACAATACAAAGATAACACTTTGCAGAATTGAGATTTCTTAGTTGTAGCTAAACTATCTGTAGACAGATTTTTTTTCACAATAGAATTTCTAGTTAAGTCCTCTCTAATTTTTTTATTTAATTACTATCCATGTTGTTTACTGAAGTCTTTAGTAGTCATCCTTTTATTTATTTATTTTCTGAAGAAAGCCCACAAAAAAGAAAGAGCCAAGGATTGTATTTCTGACTAAATTTTATAGGGCACACCTGTGCATTTACATGCATATTATTTATTACATGGACATTATGATAAATTAACTAGTTAATTTAGTCAGTTCAGTTGAACATTTATTCAAAATGGTTATTCAGTCTTAAGTAGAACACAAATGATCATAGACCACATTCTTCCTCTTTTAATCAATATATTAAACATTTTAAGGAAAGAGAGTTTTTCTTAGTCTGGTTCTTCTAACGCAGACTTCAAAAGGATAGCAGGATGGAGAAGCTAGATATATAACATATCCTTTTATGAATAGGATTTATAGTACTTTACAAACTTTATGGAGACTGGAGACATCTGTTGACTTTTCTGTGTTAACCTATGTGGCAGAGACTTCTAGTTACCCTCACTACCTGTTCTCTTCTTCACTACTAATACTGCCTTGATTTTCAGCTGGGCTTATGGCTACATGGGTAAAGACTACCTCTTTCAGCCTTCCTTGCAGTTAGGTGTCACCAAGGGATAGATTTCTGGCAAATGGGATGTAAGCAGAAGTCTTGAATGTGCAATTTATAAATTTTCCTTATGGAATGTGAACATGCCCATTGCTCTTCCTCCTTCGTCTTGGTTGGAATGCAAATATGATGACTACTGCCACAACAACTATCTTAGAATATGAGGTGACCTTAAGAAGACTACCTGTTATGCAGTATCAAGATAGAATATGTCTGGATTTCCTATACCCTCAGGCTCCTAGTAGCCCTACACCTCCTGAATTTTCAGCCTTTGGGTGAAAAGAAATAAATTCTTATCTAACATAAAACACTGTTATTTTAGATTTTCTTTGCTTACACTAAAACCTGATAATTAAACAACCCATTAAAAACATTTCTACATAATGTGACTGTATTATTTCCTATGTTTAAGTTGATTTTTATGGCATTTCATAAAAAAAAGCTCACTGGGAGGGTAAATGCCAGATATTTGAAAGTTTATTCTGAAACTATATTTTCATTAATTTAATGATAAGCTTATCTTCTTTAGAGTTAAGAGGTATTAAGAGTCTATATTGCCATTTTGATCATTTTAATGAATTTCAAAGGCTTTTTTTTTCTTTATTAGCTGCCGTGAAAACTAAGGCACATTTACAAGATTTTAATTAGTGTATTATTGTGAAACAAAACCAATCAGCAGAAAGAAATGGACATGTTTTTCTTCTTTTTAAATTTGTTACTTTAGAACAAAAATTATTTCTTATAATTAAAAAGAATCACTTTTTATTATGAATATCATGTTCTTTGCTGATGTCTAGAGTTTAATATTCTGTTAGAAAGCTGCCTTCTAAAAATCATTGTTACATATTTCTGTTATCTGGGAGTTGAAATTTCCAGTCAGAAACGGGTATATAACACTTTCTGAATCTTTTGTTATTTTTTGTAGCATCCCAGATGAGATGATAGATTTTGGTTTCATACTCAAAGGAGATTGCCAGAAAGATGTTTTCAAGGAAGGTAGCTGTAGATATAATTCTCCCATTTATTCTGCCCTCTGACTATAACACACTACTTATTCACATTATGATGAAAAGAAATAAAGTGTTTTAAATATTAAATCATATCTTCCAAAATGATTGCTCTAGTACCTTTCACTAATGTTCTAAAAGGAAGCCAAAGTCAAAATCAATGGGAAAAAAGTGCAAATGCCTCAAGTTTCAAAAGGCCTGTTTTAATTCTTCACTGCATAATGTTAATTTATTTAAAAATTGGCCTGAATAATATGTAAAATAATCCTTATGGATTATAGAAAGCCTATTTTGCCACAAATATGACATATTTTTTCTGCCAACATTGTGGCATCTACCGATGCTGTCACTGAGGCAAAATAGATGAATCCACTTTTATCCTCCAGATACACACTTTTAGATTGGAAGTTGCCTTTCATGATTTTTTTTTTTTTTTTTGGCCATCCTTTTTAAAGAAAAAAGTGGTGAACAGACTGCTTTGCCCTCAGCTGCACCATTTCCAGAGACTGGTGCTGATTGCAATATTAGAAACAAAACATATTTGTGAATATGCAAGTAATATAAACTACCAAAATGGGAAGGAGGTATTACTGCCAACAGTTTTCAAAGCAGCATATAGACTATATTAATTTAAAACTGATTTTACTTGTAATTATATTTATAATGTAAGAGTGTTAGGTAACTGTCACAACCAATGGGAACTGAAGGAGTGATGACTACTAAATGTGATGTGGTATTCTGGATGGGATCCTGGAACAAAAAATAATAATATTAGGTAAAAAACGTAAACATTTGAGTAAAGTATGGACTTCAGTTAATAATAGTGTATCACTATTGCTTCATTAATTATATAAATGTGCCATAAGAATATAAGATGTTAATAATGGGGAAAACTGGGTTTGGGGTATATATGTATATACGCTCTGGAATCTTTGTAAATCTTCAATACATGTAACACAATTCTAAAATGAAAAGTGCATTTTAACAAATATTTTATTACATTATCCAGAGATAGATATTCAAAAGTAATCTCTTATCCGGGGTTGAATTGCCATTTAAATTTACTAGCTTCACAGAGCTCAAGTTTCTTACTTCTTTTGGCAACACACCACAGTGGTTCTGTGGCTTTTTAACAGTCAAATGCTGTCTTAATTTTGTTGTTGATTTTGACGTTTATTTTATTTGTACATGGAATAAGAGTTGTGCCATGAGATATTAAGTTGCTACAATAGTTTTGTGTTGTTTACTTCAATGCAACTGAAACAGAGTTTTCCGTTGCAAAATTATTTACCAATTCACTTCTATTCATGTACTCGAAATGGATTTTGCCTTTTGTTGTGAAAATAATTTCCACAATTCCTTCAATAAGGAATACAATACCTAGGAATCAATGTTTTGATACCATCTATTATAGGATAAGCTTTGGTTCATTCTTCTAGCCAAACACTTGCCAAATAATGGAGCTATGGAATAGCCGTTGTGCAAATACTCTCTCTACATCATTGGACATCTAGCTACAAGACCCTACAGGAAGCAATCCCTTTTCCCCCTATCATTTCTTGTGCTTCAGTATTTTAAGTTTGATATTCACACTTCCCTATGTGACACAAATCCCCTAGTACATGCTTCGCTAGCACTAATATTCTTGCTGAGAAGGCTTAAGTCATTCCTAACCCTAAAGACTCTCCTGTCAGTGAAATAGGTTGATTATAGCATATTAAGTACAACATATTCTAGCTGTCAGAGACACTAGATGCTGTTCTAAGCACTCTGCATACATTAAAGTTCATGTTTAACAAACTTCTTGGCATTGACACTACTATTAGCTAAATTGTAGAGAAGAAGAAACTGACTCCAGAATGTTGAATTCACTTGCTTAAGATTACCAATTATGAAGTAGTGGAAGGTTTTGAACCCCTGTAGTCTGAGTTCAAATTCATGTCGCACTTTGCCTCCCAGAATCTTGTCAATCCAATGAAGATGTGGAGGAAAACATTATTTAATGAACTTAAAACCTAAATTCAAACTCAACCTTAGCTAAAAAGTCTTTAAAACACTTTATATACATTTATTCATTAATAAATGTATACAATTTAATTAGATGCCAGTCTCCTAAAGTTTTCTTAGGAGGAGGGTGATTTGATATCATTTTTAATAACTCTCTATGAATTACACAAATTCTCTACCTAAGGAGCACTAAATTATTTCCCACATTCAAAACTATTCGACTACTGTAGCTGTGGGTATACTGATTTTTAGAAGGGTTTAAGATGTCAGGCATAACATTCACCAATTACGAATTTAGCCTTCCTAATCAGTTTTTTCTACTTCAGCTTTTCTCCTCTGTCAATTCTCCATGCAGCAGCCTCGTCCCTCCTCCTTCTACCCCCAACCCCTGGCCACCTCCCCTGCCCCATGAGTCTTTGAAATCCAAAGCCAATCCAATACCCATGTCTTCCTACGGCTTCACATTTCGTAGAAAAACCCAAATCCTAAAATACTCTGCATGGCCTCCCATGACTTGACACCTTTCCCCATCTTTCTCTCTCTCTCTCTCTCACACACACACACACACATGCACACTTCTCAGAGCTTCTAACTACTGACTCCTTACCAGCCACCCTAGTCTCTTGCTATTTTTTGAACATGTCATGAACACTACAAGTTTGTTCCATTTTTTGGAGCATTTTTTGAATCTGGAGAACTCCATGGTTCACTCTCACTTCCTTCACATCTCCTCTCAAAACATCGTCTTATCAAGGAGACCTTCCCAAATCTTCCCTCACCCTACCCACACGAATTCTTATTACCATGCTTTGTTTTTCCCCAAAAGACTTAACACTATCTAACATATGACTCTACATTAAATTGCTCATTTGTTTTTTATCTGTCTTGTCCCTAAGAATATGGTCTCCTTGAGGACAGAGACTGGTTTTGTTTACTAGATATCTCTAGCACCTGGCTCACAGTAGGCGTTCAACAGATATTTGCTGAATGAATAATTAATGAACAAATCCAAAAAGAACTGTACAATGTATGAATTGTGTAGTGAGATACATGCAATAATTGTTTTTATTCTTTGGTGATGTATACATCCCCAGAATGATTTTTACATAATTTGAATACAGTAAATTGTTACTTTGTCATTTTCTGCAGGGGAAAGAATGTTGTTTTAGATTCTAACTGTGCCACATTTTATCAGTGGGACAATACTTACCTTTTTCATCTTTTTGATATTGTTTTCTTGACTGTAATTTGAGGATAATAGCACCTATCCCTATCTCGGAGATTTTAATGAGGAGAAAACACTTAGAAGATATTAATTTAGAGTTATATAGAAATATTAGGCTAATATACAGCTGTGCATCATTGAGAGCATTTATGCTCCTCACAAAACGGAATTTCAGCCCACTTGTATTATATCAAAATAGCACCAACTCTGCACCACTTCCCAAAACTGGCACAAATGGAATTTCTCCAGTTATGCTTCCTTTTCATTCAGTTCTTGGAGCAATGTGAGATAAATTGCCTTTGTCCTAACCCGAATGTGTGAATTACCAACTAGCATTATTTATTCATACCAATGCTTCCCTTCATTGACACTGAATAATTGAGAGTTGATTGTGTTTAGGAAGATCAACAATCCCATGGTTCAGTTCACTTTTGAGAGCAGAGAACTCACCAACCTTCAAAAGAATTAATGTATTTCAAAAAACACAATGTTTAAGTGCCCAATTTTTAGCTACACTAAAAATTGGTAATTATATTAATGAAAAATACAGATTAAAAATTAAGAACTGGTAGAATTATAAGTAATAATAGTGGTAAGTATATGTACAGTTGTTTATTTTGTTTTAACTATTACATATAAACATTTATTAAATATAAATAACATTTTTAGTAGCTATTATGGTCAGGTTTTTTAATTTTTTTATTTGTTAGTAAACAAAAAAAAAGTCATTGAAGCTATTGGACTACATTAGCATCACATCAACTTCTCCTAACTTTCAGGAATTAGGAAAAGGTAGCAATTATAGTCTTAACAATTCACTTTAGAATCAAATAATTAATCATTCATTGCCCATGGCACTAATAAGTCATTAGTCTTGTGGAGGCTCATTATGAAGAGAAATATGTAGACGGGTTCATTTAGGTAATCCTTTCTGAATGTTGATGAGGTTATTTGTAGATGATACTTGCATGTTAGGATCAATTATAACAAATTAGTGAGGGATTTTTTCTCCTTTTTCATAAAGGCAGGGAAGATAGAGTCTGTCTAAACTAAACTAACTAAGAATTATAGTTTTAGGATGCCTTTGAGGTTTCTTTTTTCTTTTTTTTTTTTTTGGAGACAGATTCTTGCTCTGTCTCCCAGGCTGCAGTGGTGCTATCTCAGCTCACTGCAACCTCCACCTCCTGGGATCAAGACATTCCTGTGCCTCGGCCTCCTTAGTAGGGGGGATTAGAGGCATGCACCACCATGCTGAGCTAATTTTTTCTATTTTTAGTAGAGACAGGTTTTCGCTATGTTGGCCAGGCTGGTCTTGAACTCCTGGCCTCAAGTGATTCACCCACTGCCTCAGTCTACCAAAGTGCTGGGATTACAGGAGTGAGCCCCCGCACCTGTCCTTCTTCAAGGTTTCTTCACATGTGAAGTGAATAATGAATGGAGCAATTTTTTGATGAAACACAATTTTTATATCTTAATCCATTGACCTGATCAGCTCATAAAATTCTAATAACTGCACAAACATGCTGAAGCAGGTTTCGACATATGTACCTGAAGCATGTTTTCAGACATGTACATTTGGAGGCTTTTAACCTTAAAAGACTTTGAAGTCAACAAATACACGTAATCAATGTTGACATTTTATCATTATTTTTCTTCTCACAAGGAAATAATATGTGTTTTTGATTTATCTAAATTCATTTAACTTTTTAATTCTCTATCCCACTTATGATACAGATTTAGGTTGTATCTATGTGAAAATTAAAATTTTTACATTTTTACACATTTAGATACTCTATTTTGGAAAACAAATTATTGGACTGATTTATTTCACTAAAGTGATCCTCCAGTTACATTACTTGGAACTGACTAGTTGTTTTGGTTTAGAAGGATACATTTAAGTAGGTGAGTACAATATAAGGATATGAAAAAACCTTGTTATATTTTAAATAGTTACAATAGTTGAGAGTTTGGTTTGTTGATTTCATTTTTTGTTTGTTTTTTACTTTTTTTTACTTTTCTAATTGTCAAATTTTTGTTTTTTGCACATGTAAGTATAACAGAATGTGTCATTCTGGTAAAATTCACATTTAATATGAAAACATTTATTTTAAGAAACCAACAAAGCCACTTAAAATATCCATCCAAAGGTCCTACAAATTAAAACTACTCTATAGTTCAGGAATTGTTTTGAAGACAATTTGATTTAAACCATGCCACTACTCTAGCAAAACACACAGGCTAACATTTAATGTGTTATTATTAACAATTTAAACCCACTAATGAGCACTTAAGTGTGAATTCATTAATAATAATGTCCTAAACTTTGCCCTTAGATGCTCACATGTAGTTTCCATTGAGGTCAATGGGATATATACTAGAAGGACTAAGCAATTGATATACTGATTTATTTTTTATCTATCACCTACTAATGCTTACAAGGTATAAGTTCCTGGAAAAGATGTGGCAAATCTGAATTATATAAGTTAAATCTGATTTTCACATTCAAAAACTGAGGTGATTAAAAACTTTGCTCATGACCAGTGACCTGCCCATATTCTTACCTGTCCACACCAAAAACTCAAAAGACAGTTACAATGCTTTGTAACTATCAAAAATATTTTTCTAAAAAAACTGTCAAAAATACAGGAAATCAGTTGTGAGGCAGAAGTCATCGTTCAGGTTTCTCGAAAACAGTATATAAATTGCAAATGTCTGAATACAAACACCCCACAAATACACGTCACACTAAGCCCAGGGAATTCATATCCAGATCCTTATGCTTTAAACCAAATATTATAGTAGTCAATTCTAATTTATATCCCTATCTAATATAAGTATTTATAAAATGTGTTTAAATAGGACATTTCAGTACACAATCATGTGAAGTTTTTTGGTTTGTTTGTTTTTTTACTGATTTTTAAAGTAGTATACTTTTATAGCAGTGATCCCCAACCTTTTGGCACTAGGGACTGGTTTTATGGAAGACAATTTTTCCATGGACAGGAGCTGGTGGGGAATGGTTTCAGGATGAAATTGTTCCACCTCAGATCATCAGGCATTAGTTAGATTCTCATAAGAAGCATGCAACCTAGATCCCTCTCACCTGTAGTTCACTATAGGGTTCATGCTCCTCTAAGAATCTAATGTGGCCTGGTTCCTAACAGGTCACAGACCTGTCCTGGTCTGTGGCCCAAGGATTGGGGACCCCTGTTTTATAGCAACAAATTAGATAGTGATTGTGTAGTACCGTAAATGAGTTATTAAGTTAGGAATTTCATTCCTACTTAAAATGCATTCTTATTTTGTTGCATTTTTTAAACTTTTTCTTTCTTTGTAATATTATTTAATAAGATGAAAGTCCTCCAGCTTATACTTTGCATTTTTTTCACACCCAAAATGACAGATATAAATTGCTCTCACTCTTCCCATTGGGTTAACCACCCTCCAGCCCAGTTGACCTATTCATCTTCCCTATACTTGCTCCTGCTTTCCTGCTTCTGCCACTTCCTCTTCTGTTTTTCTCACCTTCACTGTCACCTCACATCAAAGTATTCCTTCATGGCTCAGTGGAAACACATATATTTTGTGAAGCCCTCCCTGATCTCTCCATCTGGAAGGGAATATTCCTGTCTCATGAGTTTTTATTGCTGTATCGGGCAGAAAAACAGAATCCACACCAGTTGTATTACAAGAGATAATTTATATTAGAAATTGTTTAAATAGATGTGAGAAGGTTAAAGGGAAAGAGGAGAACCCTAAGGTTATGAAGAAATAGTAGTTGCAAGAAGATGTCACCTCTAGGACTGGGAGAACAGAAAGAAAAGATTGGGAGTATTAGAACCTACAATCTCTGAAGAAGGTTCCCGTGGAGCTGAGACCCACACCTTTGGAGGGATATGTTCCCCTGTTAATGCCTCAGGAACTCAGAGACTCCTACAGAGTTGGGACTCACCACCCCAAAAAAGAGGCATCCCAGCTGGCTGGGGCTTGTTTCCACCTCTGGGATTGAGAGAAAAATGAACTATGGAGCTAATAGATGCTGTGAAGGTGACAAACATGTGGTGATGCCGAGGTGAGGTTGATAGGAGCAGGAAGCCAAATGTTGAAATGGCAGATCCTTTCCCTTTCCTTCAGCCAAGTCCTCTCTTCATGAGATAAAACTAATCAAGAGTCAGAAGAAGAAGAAAGAGAAGGAGAAGGAGAAGGTCTGATAGCACAAAACAGAGTATAGGAGGGAAGATTTGACCCGTGAGATAATACGTAACCAGCACCTTAGCGTTTTAATTATACCTCTTCTCAGCATTTTCTTTCTTCTGATGTAGTCTTCTGTATTATATTATCTCCCATCAGTCTCTAAGATCCTTGAAAATAATATCTTGGTAGGATTCATATTTTGATCTTCCAAATTTCAAGTAATACTGTTTAATAAGGGAATATATGAATTCCACCAAATTAAAGACTTTTCCTTTTCAATTACAAGTACTGAATGTTTTATTATGAAATAAGAGCATTAGAAAATTAGTTTTATTCTTTTATTCGGCACTACAAATAATTTTCCTGGGATTTTATTATGTTTATTACAATACACGTATCCAAACAAATACACGCCAAGAGAGTGTCCTTTTTAAAATGTATCTTTTATTATCTGTCCATATAATTACATGTATCTGTCCATATAATTATACAGATATTGCTTCAGTTTCTTGAAAGATTGTTGTTTCTTAGTCCAGTCTTACTTTTTTCTCCCTTTTCCAATAAAAGAAAGTGACAGCAGAATCAGAAAGACACCCTGATGGCTTTCTAAATCTGAATGAGCTGAAGAAAGAGGCTTCATAGGCTAGGACATGGAAAATCTGGGGTTCAAAATGAAGATCTTTATGTTACTCACATCCAGAAATGACTTACTGGCAAAAGTCTGTGTATTTACTGCTGGACTCTCCAAGGGCTGAAAGTGGATCATATGGGGTTGGATTGGCCAAACTCCATTAATAAAAATTTCCTGAATTTAATTTGATAGAAAACGGGAAATCTACTGTTGACCCAGGATTGAATATCTACATATATGAAAATACAAATACATAAACTCATACAGGCTTTTGTATTATACTTCTGAGATTTTTAATAGAGGGAACATGTTTTAATGCATAGAAATGTTTTACGATGAAATCTTTCTGTAACAACTAATGTGAACAGGCTCTAGAGAAGTGTTGTGTAAAACTACATAAAATGGTGGACATCCTGAAGTTGTTCTGAAAAGAATTCAGCATTAAAATATATTGTCAAAATTTTATTTTCTCCAAAGGAAACTATTTGATCCAGTAAAATAATTTTATGTTCAGCATGTCAAGTTCTACTTTACAAAATAATGGTAAACTAGGAATTGATTATTCATTTTACAAATTATTGACTATGCAATTACTTTTATTAAAGTAACCTCATTGTACATTTAAAAAGCAATTCCATTTACCAAAATTGGATTTGCACACAATTTTATAGTTAGTGATTTTTTTCTGTGAATTTATCTGTGTTGAGGGACAATCATAGTTAAAACTGATGAGAGTCAGACTTTGTTAATGATATAGTCAGTATCATTTTTAGATAAAATGAGTAGTATTTTATTCTTAGTATATTGTTGAGTCAGAATCTTATATTCTATGACTATTTCTGTAACTGTTGTTCACAAAAACTATACATAGCTAAAGTTCAAGTAATAATATCAGTAAACTGTGAGATGTCAAAAAGTGATTAGTATTCGATTGCTACAATAAGGAGTGCAACATAATGGTAAAAAAGTATAGGATTTAGGTTAAAATGCAATCTTTTTCACTTACAAGCCATGTGACCTTAGAGAAATTAATTGATCTGAACCTCTCAGTGTACAAAGTAAGGAAACTAATATCCATCTCTTAAATTTGTTATGCAGATTAAAAATATTAGTAGACCAACTGCTTAGCACATTACTTCAATAAAGGGGAGCTATTTTGAATTTTACCACTACTGCCAAATTTAACCATTTGTTTTCATCTATCTTCATTTTATAGGTATACATGCATAACTTATTAGGTTTTCATTTTAGGAGTGCACTTTGATATAAAACCTCCTAAATTTCATGCCAGTTGTCAATCTCCTACTATTCTCCTTACCTGAAAGCATGATGTGCTTGTCATGTAATACATCGTTTGAATTTTACACTGGCATGTACCAGATGTCTTCTTAGAACACATAAGCATGCATTTTCTTCTCTGCATTCCCTACAGTTACCCTTTCTGGGCCACTATACTTTCAGATATTTGTTAATAATGTGTTCTTTGCGATCCTCATGGCCCAAGATTATACAGTTATTCATACCTGAAGAAAGAGTTGTTAAATAGGGATCTGTGGCCATATCTCTACACAAAGTGAACATCGGGTCTGGGGAATTAAAAAATGAACAGGAAAGCACACTTGTGGCATTGTACTAGACCCTTTACACATATTATCTTATGATCAGAATGTATTATTATTCTGCTATACATTTTTCTAAGCCAAATCTATTCTATTATTTCCATCCAGAGATGTTTTCCCAGTAAAGGAAATTTGACTGACTATATAGTGTTAAGTCATAATAATTTTTATAATGGAAATCCTTTTAAAAATTTGAGACATTGTGGTAAATATTCACAACTTAAAAATAAAGTTACCTAAAAAATGAAGCAAATAGCTTAGGTATCAAACAAAAGATGTTAAATCAACAAGTTCTTGCAATTTCTCCCATGAATTATCTGGAAAATTATGATGATTCTTCATTTGGTAGATTTTTCCTAAAATTATCAGTACACTAAATCATCAGCTAGAATGAGATTCAAGAATAAAGTTATGTGTACAGTTTATATTCATTTATTTTATAAACACGTTGATATGAAGTTAAAAAGCAATGTTAGAACGAATCTAAATTTCATTATAGCTGCTCTATAGGTGAGAAATGTGGAATATAAGCTAAAGAAATAGCAATTGAAGAACTGAAACAATAGTTTGTTTCAACATGATCACTTTTTGCCATAGGTTTACCAAAATGTCCTCACTTTAATACCCGGAACTTGTGGATTTATTGGATATGTCCTTTACATGACAGAAGGGACTTTGCCAACGTGAAAAAGATTAGAGAGCTTAAATTAGGGATGTTATCATGATTTATACAGGTAGACCCAATATAATCACATGAGCTTTCAAAAGCAGAGACCTTTCTATGAAGAAGAGAGGAAACAGAAAGAAAGTATGTCAGATTTGAAGCATACGGAGGCCTAGACATGTTGTTGCTGGTTTGCAAATGGAGGGGCAATGTGATACAGAATATGGTGGCCTTGGCAGTACGTGGTGGTTCCCGCCTGTAATTTCAGCACTTTGGGGGCCAAGGCAGGAAGATCACTTGGGATCAGGAGTTCGAGATCAGACTAGCCAACGTGGTGAAAACCCTTCTCTACTAACAATACAAAACAACAACAACAAGAACTTAGCCAGGCCTGGTGGTGGATGCCTGTAATCATAGCTACTTGGAGGCTGAGGTAGGAGAATCGCTTGAACCCACGAGACTGAGGCTGAGGTTGCAGTGAGCTGAGATCGCACCACTGCACTCCAGCCTGGATGACTGAGTGAGACTTTTCTCAAAAAACAAAAACAAAAACAAAAACAAAAACCTGCCTCTAAGTAGCTGAAGAGCAGCTGCCGGTAGCTGACAGCCAGCAAGGAAACAGGGACCTCATCTCTACCACAGTGAACTAAATTCTGCCCACAACCTATCTGAGCTTGGGAGCAGATTCTTCTCTAGCATCACACCTCATAATTCCACAGAGTCCAGGCTAACACCTTGGTTTCAGCTTTATGAGAACAGGAGGAGAAGAACTATCTGATCCCACCTGTGCTTCTGACCTAGAGAACAGTGAGATAATAAATTGTCTTTTAAGCCACTGACTTTGTGATAATTTGTTATGTCAGCAGTAGAAAACTAATTATATATATTTCCCCAATTCTCTTTCATATGAAAGTGTTATTTCATTAATATAGCCACCATAATTTAATGGATATTTTCCAATAGGCAAAACTTTCAAAACAAAATGAAATCTATTTTTATGTACTTGGGGTTTTTACACTCAAGCCTGATCCATTTGCTTCATATTTATTTAACATAGTTCCTAAAATTCTTACGTGATTGAAGCTAATGTAATATTTATGCAATCAAAGTTAATATTAAGACATATAATGATTTTGTCAGGTAAGCCATGAATATAAATTACAAATTATCATAATTATTAAAGATCATAATATTTGCATGAAGAAAATATTTTTTCAAAAGTAATGATTGCTGTCATTAATTTGGTGAGTATACTTTCACAATGAATATATTAACAATAGTTCTTTATGATAAATAAGTAATACTAGCCATATAACACTGAGATAAAAATATTTACATCATGAAAGGAAAGCACTTGTTTACATGATATTGTCTACCATTTATGTATAATATTTATGTATAAGTAGCAGTGGATAAGGTATTTAAAGAATATTGTAATTTCAGTAATTCTATTTGTGATAATCTATTTTTATGAAATACTCCTAAATATAAAAAAAGTTACACATAAGAAAAAATAAAAAAAGTTACACATAAGAATACCTTTTACTTTGATATGTTGATATTCATTGACTTCTGCACAAAGTTAGAGAAAACTATCTCACTATATCTATATGTATGAGAATAGAAGTCTTCATTTTAAAAATGTTTCCTGAATGGGATAGAGAGATAAAGAGAGTCCTTGACTTTGAGCAGGTTAGAGGAAATACACATGAGAAATGGTGAATAAAAGGAAAAGAAATAGCAATGGAAAGAAAGAAAAAGAGTATATGAGCTCAGGGACGCTCCTGAAGAAGAATAGAGAATATATAATAGAGGCAAATGGATACACCTGAGTGAAGAAGTGTGATAGTAAGCAGATTATGAGACATGAGGCAAAAGTTGACAATAAGTTGCTAGTAAATGAAAGAAAAGATGAAATAGAGACAGACAGACGAGAGACACAAAGGTTTGCATGTGTGCATTAGCTAAGGTAATCCTAGCTGTTATTACAAATAATTTCCACATTTTTAATGGATGAACCCATTAGTTTCTTTAGACCTGATGTGTCAAGGTGAGTGGCTTTCTTCCATGTAGTGATTCAAGAACCCAGATCTCATTCATCTTGTGGTTCTACCAAACTCTGCATTGTCTCTAATGAGACAAAAGAGAATGGAGAAAGTATACTCACTTAGTAAGCAATCTGTACATATGCCCTTAGTGGAAAATAGTAACAGGACCAACCCTGGATGCAAGATAGAGTAGGAATTGTTGTCTGTAAAGTACACTTTAGAAAGAGAGTCATTAAAGGACAGTAGTTTTCTGCAGATTAAGCCCTGTTAAAATCATATTGCTGTACATGAAAGCAAAACCTATAGTCTTAGCACCACAGCATAAAAATACTATAAATGTAGTGAGAGGAAAATAAATATATTCTAATTTAAAATAACCTTAAAATGTATAATATTCAGTTTCAAGGAATCATAAAACCTAACAACTTTGTTTTCAGACTGCAATTAAGATGTCCAATTTTTTTAAAAAAAAATTATTTTAGGGTTATATTACAAATGTTTTTATTTTTCAAGTATGCCTCTCATTCCGAAAATGCATCTTTTACCTGTGTCAGATTTATTTTGTGAGCCTAATCAAATTTTATGGGATATTTTATTCTTCCTTGGGCCTTCAAATTTTAATGCATTATTTTTGATTAAATATTCAGTATATTTAAGTCTACATATTAAGTCACATTCAGCAAAGGTGTCGATAAACTTGAATTTTTAAATACAGTCAACCGTCATTTTGAGGTGTTCATTTCTCAGTCTCTAAATTGAGCGTAATAATATATGTCCCCTTACCTCATAGTGCTGTTGTGAGATTCAAATGAAGAAAATATAGGAAAGATATTAGAACATAAAAACTACTTTATAAATGCAACTCTTTTTCTCTTTCAATATGTTCCATCTATAATATATATGTGAGTGTGTATATAGTTCGTATACACGCATACACATGTATAAACACATGTATACCTGAAGTGTACTTGTAGTGTTATAGCAAAACACAGAAAAATAATCTATTGGGTAGGTTGGGAGAAAACTCTGTTTTTTTGTACTGGGAGTTGTGACATTTCTGGATCCTGTATCATCAGCTATTCAGTTGCCTGAAGGCAAACTCTGCACCCAGTGATCTCTCAGGTTGCTGTCCAACTCTATTACTCTCTGAACAAATAAAGTCATAATGATATGGAATTGCATTTCACACACATTTGCAACAACTCACCCTTTCTATTCTCAGCTTCCAATCTGACTTTTTGTGGCTTCAGCTCTGGGCCTCCCTTTATGGTTTTCTCCACCACTCTTCCTAATCACCCTCTCCTGTAACTCCGTTTGTCCCTTTTGTCCTCATGCTGTTGGCAGGAAGTGAAATTGTTTTCTGCTGCAGTCCTGTATGTTAGCTTTCGTTTGAGCCTTTTAGAAAAGGTCTTATGTAAGCACGATTCAAAAATCCAAGGTAATCTACCCAGTTGGACACAAAGTACAGTATTAGAAAACAATGCACAAAGACTGACTTCTCAACCAAGGACTTATGGCGTGACCCTGAGTGAATCATTTAATCTCCTCAGGCTTTTGCTAAGGGAATTACTTTAGTTACTCCTTCCAAGATAGAGATATTTAAAGATCAATGGGATAATATATGTAAAGTGGCCTTTGGAAGAAAGCAGAGGGGTAAACAAGACTTCTCACATCCTCTCTTTTCTTTTACAAATGAGCACTCTCTTGTGCTTTGTTATGATTACCATGTAAGTTGTTCACTTTCAAACACTGTTACAAATCCTCAGAAAAGTAATTGTTCAGCAAAAGTTATAATAACAATCCTGAGCATCATTCCTGATAGCCCAGAAAGTGTAAATAAAAGTCATGAATATTCAGATTCTTTATATTCTAAATCTCCAATTTGATAGAGCTACTTTATGACATTAGACAAATCATATCACTGCCAAGTCCTAGGTTCTATGTCTCTGAAATGTGGTAAATTTAGTGCTGGTTTCATGAATAATAAAGTGAATCTCTGTAAAGTGCTCACTTTATGGAAATACTAAATAATAAAGGGATTCCTTGCATTCTGTCAATTTTCAGTAATGCCTTTTGCCTTCGTTACTTAGACATACCTGTCTTTTGATTCCTATTCTCAATTTGTAGTATTTTTTACTAGACTGGGCAATTGAAGCAACCGGAGATAGAAGACACAGAGCCCATGTAGGTGAACGATACAGATGAGGTGGGCAAGTGTTTCCAGTTAATCAAATTTTGCAGTTTTAAATATTTGTAGAAGGTTACCACATGTTCTTAAACTGAGCCCATCCCATTTCAGAGTGGTAAACCATTCTGTGATTGTGTTGTTTCCGCTATCCATGTTTAGACACTAACTTCATTTCCTAGAAGCTAAATGCTTTAACATTAACACTTAGTAGCCTAACTGTGCTAGTTTTCCCTCCACAAAAATAATTTTATGCAAAAATACATGGAAACAAAATTCTGCACGTGTTTTTAATAATAAAACAGATTTCCAGATAATTCAGAAAAAAAGTAATTTCATTAAAATAATAAACTTTAAAATACTAATATAATATTTTATATTTAGTAGTTTATATATATTTAGGTAGTTTTTTAAATGGACTAAGTCATCCATTTAGGTTTAATATAATTTTTTAGAGTTGACATGATTTTTATATCACAAGTTTAACATTTTGAAACAACTCAGTGAGAAGTGGAAAAAAATTGCTATTCTTGATAAGCCAAAAAAAAAATACACACACACACACACGTACACACATATATGCACATATACACATATATAGTATGTATATACAATATATACATATTATATATTGTCCACATATACTTATACACAGATACACACACACACACACACACTGTGTGTGTGTGTGTGTGTGTGTATGTCTTTGGCCTATCAAGAATAACAATTTGTTATATATGTGTGTATATGTATTTTAAAATTTATTTATATATATATTCAGCAACATATATATGGAGTAAAATGTAAAAAAATATAGAATGTTCAAGAAAAAAATTGTTAAAAATCAATATTTTTTCACATATAAAAATTAGAGATTCAGCAATGTCTAAAAAGGTCAAAATTAGGCTGGGCATGGTGGCTCAGGCCTGTAATCCCAGCACTTTGGGAGGCCAAGATGGGCAGATCACCTGAGATCAGGAGTTGGAGACCAGACTGTGCAACATGGTGAAACCCCATCTCTCCTAATATACAAAAATTAGTTGGGCGTGGTGGGATGTGCCTGTAATCTCAGCTACTCAGCAGGCTGAGGCAGAAGAATCGCCGGAACCCAGGAGGCGGAGGCTGCAGTGAGCCGAGATCACACCACTGCACTCCAGACTGGGCGACAGAGCAAGACTCCGTCAAAAAAAAAAGAAAAAAAGCCAAAATTGAGGAGAACAACTAAAGATGTATACTAAGAATAATAAGGTAAGGAGCTAAAGATAGGAGTAGAGTCTGATAGCAAAATAAAATGTAGGAGTAGAGTCTGATAGCAAAATAAATTGTATAACTATTACTTTGCTTTTAAAAGTTTTTGTTTCAATTCCATGCTAACTTTTAAAATATATTTTTAAAGGCTTTTTCTTTGATATTTAGTCTTCAGACAGTATTAATATGACCATAGCCATTATTTGTTTAAAATGTAATTTCATTTTCCATAATTACCATTGTAACTATTGTGCTTTTACCTTAGAGTCTTCTTAATTCACAATAATGACAGAAAGATAATTGCTGAATTTTGAAAATTACTAAGTATCTGAACAAATATAATAAAAGTCATTGATATTTTAGCTCAGGATATACTTTATTCACTCATTTTGGCAATTTTAAGTTAGCTTTTAATTATTCTAACACTTGGATTAGTCAATACCCTAATGCACATTCTATGAAGCTTAAAATACTCACAAGAGATACTTTCTTGCCAACAAATTGTTTGGGTTAGCTAACTTAGGATACCAAACATCTCAAAGGAAAATTAATAAAATCTGCTTTCTTGGGAATGTGTTCAACATTGGGATAGGAAAGATATTTTACACCACGTCTGTCTCTGAGGACCTCACACTCTTGTTTTACTTGGAACTTATATTTCCTTTTAATACTTACAGATCTCTATTTATTCCCAATTCAGACTTTGCATCTTTAGTCATTCTGAATTAGTGAGTTATTATTATGGTTTATCTTGAACTATATTTTAGCCTAAATAACTTCTGCCTCATGTTGGTTCCTGCCAGTGTTCCTATCATTGTTTTAGATAAAATAAAATAAATTCCCAGGCTCTGTGATGCCTACTAACTCTTTCCCCAAATGTTTGTTTGCTATTGTGTTCAAATTCAAGTTGCCAATCACTTGAAAATTCTTAGATATTATAATTATAAACTATTCTTTGGAGAAGAGGCTTTAATGTTTGGAGCTGACAATGGAAATTGAGAAGTTTACATTCTAAGCCTAAGTCATGAAGTATACCAGGGCATGCAACTTACCCGCTTTGAACCTCCCTAGTTATAAATAGTTCTGAATTCTTACCTTATTTTCTGGAAATGTTCTTAATTTATTTCAGAAAACCTACTTGTATTCAGAATGCTATGGCTGTATAGTTTTAAATCAGCATAATAGAAGCTGGTGTAAGTGAAATAAATTCAAAATTCCTGCTTACAATTCTGAGGGCACAATTAAGTAGCTGGCAGGAAATCCCAGTCTTTTCCCCAGGTGGCTACAGACTTGGTGAATTCATGCCTTTGCAAGATTTGAACTGACTCACAAATCTCTCTATCCTTCATATAATTCTCCAACAATAACTTTATACAAGCTTTTGCTTGCTAAGGCAAGTGAACACAATGTGCCTAGCGTAAAGCCATTTATCCATTCAATAATCATTTACTAAATGAATTAATGGAAGAAGTAAACCTGTAATAAATGCCCAGTTGACCCACACCACCTCAGTGAAGTCAAACTGAGACTTCTTATGTTTGTTTTTAGGTACACAACCCTGTCCAAATTCTCCTTTAGAAATATTTTCAATTTCCTTATGTTAATAACATCATTGTAACCTAATGGTGTTATATGTGTCAGTACTGTGGATTCTGGCCAAGCATGTTTGGTTACTGTTCTCCATCTTTCCTTCCCTCTTTACAAGTGATAATCACCACCTACAAGCATGGGATTTTCCACACTCGCCAAAACTTTTCCCACAGTATAACATAAGTCACTCCCTTTTATCTTGACCCAATGCCCTCTCCCCAGGTCAGGTTCTTTAGTATGCTGACATAAGACTGTGAACTATATATTCTGTTTTATGAATTTTCATGTACAATTCACCAGACATCACTTTCTGAATCTGATTTGATTCATAATTCAACTGATCTATTTTGATTTTGCATTTTAGAAAAACAGCAGAGTGTAGAAGGAGAAATGGATCTTAAATCAAAGGGTTTCAGATGAATCTCAACTAGGAAATTCATGTGGCTTTGGAGAAAAATAATTCCATTAAACTCTCCTAAATTTGACTCCTAATATACAGAAGAAACATTACACATGAAGTTAAAAAAGTAAGGATATAAGCTTTATCTTATAATGACCTACTTAAGGAAATTTCTTATGATCTTCTTTTGTTCTGATTATACCCAACAAAAGACTCCAAATATAATGATCAGTATCCCATGCACTCCAAAGGAGACAGATGGAATTATTTTGAGAAACTTCGCAAGAAGGAACCTGATATTCTGTTGATTTATTTTTTAACATATTATGTTGCCAATAAACAATAAAAACAACTAAGAAATGTAGCCTTGCAGGGAGGAATGATTCAATTTCATTATTGAATGCCAAGTTTTGATAATTATTCAATGTGGAAAAATGTTTATCTACATATATAATTGTTTTACATAAGTTTTAAATGCTATGATACTCACACTGGACACAGTTCTATTTTTCAATATAGAGAACTCTGATTTTTTTCAATCTTTCTATTTCTATTGACATGTCATTAATTTTCAGAAGGAAAATAAGCTGAACTAAATAACTATCTGGAATCCATTTTGATAAGGTAATATAACTTCCTTATAACTGGAATGACATAAAATATTTGACTTAATTCAATAATCACAACAATGGATCATTTTAACTTTCATAACCAATAGAGCTCATGATAATATATTGAATGAAGTACATCAGATTCATTGAGTAATTATGATGGCACTTTATCAGATCTGCACAATGTACTGGCGGAGGAGTCACATCAATATATTTACCCTAACATATATAGTTACACAGTATATAATAAATTTTCTATTTTATGGTGTTCTGGGAACTGAGGGAAATGATTCAATTAGCAAGAACACGTGAACTGGGGGAAATTAAATCAACTTTAATAAAAACATCTATAAAACATGTTGCAAGCTAAGTATAGTGGTCATTAGGGACCTCATTCCTGGAAATCAATAAAACATTTCCAGGGTTATATGTTTATAACTTCTTGCATGTTGGTTGGACTCAGCTCAAGGGCATCCTTAAAACTGCGAGACACCTGAGGACTCCTGACTTTCGGTACACTACATCTCTAGTGAGGTTGCTAAGTATACATTAGCCCTTTGTATGGAACTGGGCATGAGAAAGCTTCCCAGCAAGTGAAATGTGAATTTAACACATCATTGGTAGGTAATGCAGGCAGAAAGAACTCAGTAAAGATTTTGTTTTTCCTAAATGCCCAAGTGATCAGATCCTGCTGCTTGTTCATGATTATGGGACTGTGGATAGTTTCTATTACCTCTTTGTATATTTGTGTATTTTTTTCACTTTTCTAAAATAACTATACCTTTTTAATTGCCATTAAAAAAACAAATAAATAAATTCATGTACATTTTAAAGAAAGCAAAAATGTAAGTATAATGTCTTTCTTTACTGCCTCCTCACTCTTCCCAAATTCCTCTTCAATTCCATTTCCCTACATATAGGGAAGTATAAGGACATGTTTATGAAATGAATAAATGGACGAATGTATACATATCTTTGCAAAATAGGCTAAGTCATAGATCCCTAGGAACAGACAGATTTGTAGAGCAGGGATATTTAGCCATCTGTTTTGATCACAAAGAGTTGCTGTGACCTAATTGTGGAAACTGATAAAATAAGTACATTTTTAAAATGTAGTCTTGATTTTTGTTATTGTACTATACAATAAGCTATTACAACAATTCATATATAGTTACTTCTTTCTGTGATTTTATTACTTCTCTGCTACAAAGACAAACATTGTTCCAATACTCTCAGGCCCACAGGGAAGAAAGAATGATTTTCACAGTAGCTTATGCAAACATTACTCTTTAAATTGGATCAGGAAAGCTTCTTTAAAAACGACAGCAGTTATAGAATTGAGACTCTCAATTGTAATATAAAATTAAATTATAAAATTTTCTTAGCTGTGCGGAATGATTTAGCGTTTAGAATGGGAGTGAAAAGAGCTTGTTACATATATAGAAGAGTTTTTAAAAGTGATTCATTATTTAAAAAAACAAATTGATGACACATTTTAGAAGATTGCTTAGCAATAGATTCTTCTAGTTTGGAGTTATTAAATCAATCCACTTAAAGGTACAATTTGCATAACATATTAATTTATGGTCATGTAAGATATTATGTGTCATTTAGAAGTAAACTAAATTGAGATAGGAGTCAGTATCCTTTTTTCAGGACTCTGTTCTTAGTATACTCAGAGTAACCAGCAACTTTTAGAACATGGGGCAGAAATTAGGTAACCCAGTAGAGATAACACAAAGCAAATAAATGATACACAAAGATGATACACATTTTGCTGCAATGATTACATCCTTCTATGTAACCATGGCTACAGTATAACAAAATTTTTCATTCCCATTTTGGAATTAGCTCTTTCCTAGTAATGCATAATGATAACACCTGTTCCATTTACCACTTTCTCAATTTCTCTGTCTCTTAACTTCAATGTGCTGACCTATGATTTATATAAGAGAATAAGGCTATAGGATTTTTTGGACCTCCAAATTGACAATCATGTTTATAAACCTATATAGCTAGTTGCTTCCTACAGTTATTTTTTCTACTAGTAACTAATACATGATTAAAAGCTGGAAAAGTATATCTTATGAATTGATGTCTCTTAAAAAATATTTGGACAAATTCTCTGCTTAATATTTTTCCTCCTTGGCTCTTGGTAGCTTTCACTACAACCGGTAACTCTGATGAAGGTAGAACAGAGCAAATGGAAGAGTGAATGTTTCTCTGGGAGCATCTTGTCCTATTTGGAAAATAAGCCGAGGGCATGCTTTCTGTCTCCTTTCTTGCCTACCCCTCTTGAGGTTCCCACAATCTCAGTTGTATTAAGGTTTGAGATTAGATAGAATTGAAGTTTGGGCTTAAATGAGAAAGATGGTCTTCTAGGAGCTTATTCAGCAATAAAACTGAGCATTCTGAAATATTGGAATGTAAAAGATGCCAGGATTTCAGATGTGCTTGGGCCATTTCACCTTCACCCTGTTCTCCTCTTCTAGAAAGTTTTCATGGCAGCATTCCAGCTGTGTTTCTTCCAGTTGAGTTTGAAATGCCCTCTTACCTTGGCTAAATTTCAACTATGTCAGTAAAATCCCAAAGAGCAAATCAAGCTAGCAGCAAAAGTGTCTTTCCTAGTTGACCCCTGAGTACGAGAAGACACACTCTGCCATCGGGATTATTTCATAGTCAGTTTTAATGAATACAGTCATTTTCTTGTGCATAGGCATTCAGTTGTTAACTGAAGTTGAAAGTCACTTTAAACACCTGTCTCCTTGGACTGAACAAAATCCACAGCAGCACGTGTAGAGTACACTCTTATGCTCTAGTGTGACCCACAACCAGATTCACCACTCTAAAATTCCAGAGACTAGCCTCAAAAAGGAGGCTATCCATGTTCCCCTAGGAATGATCAGGCCAGGCATGGTGTCTTATGACTGTAATCCCTGTATTATGCGAGGCCGAGGCAGGAGGATCACTTGAGCGTGGAGCTCAAGACCACACTGGGCAACAGGATGAAACTCTGTCTCTAAAAAAATTTAAAAATTAGCCAGGCACACTCCTGTGGTCCCAGTTACTCAGGAGTGTGAGGTGAGAGAATCGCTTGACCCCAGGGGGTCAAGGCTGCAGTGAGCCATGATCATGCCACTGCATTCCACCAGCCTAAGCAATAGAGCAAGACCTTGTCTCAAAAAAATAAAAGAGAGAAGTAATTAATAAGATGTACTGTTCATAGCACAACAGATTGACTATTGTCAATAATAGCTTAATTGTACATTTTTAAATAACTAAGAGTATAATTGGATTCTTATAACACAAAGTATAAATGCTTGAGGGGATGGATACCCCATTCTCCATGATGTATTGCATGCCTATATCAAAATATCTCATGTAACTCATAAATATATGTACCTATTATGTACACACAAAAATGTAGAATAAAAAAAAAGATGAGGACTAAATCCACTATGCAATACAGGCTCAATTACTTCAGCTTCTATAGAAGCCCATTTTTTCTACTCCTGAAACAGATTATTCAGAGCAGGTGCTTTCTCGTTATTACCCACCATCCTTCTTTGAAGTATATATCTAACATTGTCATTGCGTCCAAAGACATCATCTATTAAAAACTTAACCACTCTGCTCTTTCATAATTCTCGGGTAGCTCATGAATATCTTCCAACTATTATTAGATTCTTGGTCATTTCTTCTAAGGAGCTTGTCTTTTATCCTACTGCATACATTCACTCAGGTTTTCCATATACTAGGTCAACACTAATCATCAAACGCAACATGTCCAAAACTTTATTTTTTGTATTTTACTGTGTACCTCTTATTATATTTCTACCTCACTTTGTTTGACCATTATTCAAATAATAATAGAATAATATCAACCATTATTCAATCCCACAAGTACCTGCAATTCGTTGACACTACCATATTATTATTATTATTGTTATTATTTTTACTGTCTCTCACCCCATTTAACCTCACTTACTGCCCTTTTACATCGCTCAGGTTACACGATTCATCATTATAATACTTCCTGGTGTCCTCCCTCATGTTCTTTGCCTGTTTTTTCTGTATACAACTCACCTGTCAAGTCTCAGCTTTGGTTAAATCCATTTCTCCTCTTACTGCCAGCCTATATGTGAGCAGCTGAACAGTGTTGGAGAAAACCAGCAGTTTTACCAATGGATGTTAAATTTATGGCCACAGATTTATGTTTCAACACTGCTCAGAAATCCTACTGTATTTCTCTAGTCAATTCACACTTCTAAACTATGAAGCAACTACTTCATACCTTCTCTCCTCCAACATCGTGTCTCCTCCCCACTCCTAATTCACTCAGCTGATTACCTTGATTTTTATATCCCTTTAAAAAAGGCAATTCAATTATAAGTTTACAATTCTTCCACCACCAAATCTACTAACCTGCCTTTACCCATGCACTTCCCTATTACTCTTTCAATAGATGAACTGCCTCCAAAGCTATTGAAATCTAGCAACTTAAACTACATCCCATCTGTTCCATGCACTTAAAGTCCTTGTGCTTGCCATTAATTCCACCTTTCTCCTGTTCTTATCAGCATAAAAACTTTCTGTAACACTCCCCATCTTAGAAAAGACCTCCTCAAATATTCTTCTCCAGCTGCCACCCTTTATAGAGAAACTGTTTCTATTTATATTACTGTTTCTATTACCTTCTTTCTCGATATTTTTACAATCAGGCTTTGAAGCCCACTCTCCTCTTGAAGGTTCTCTTTTCTGGGTCACCAGTAACATCAATGCTGCTCATACCAGCGGTCAGTTCTCAGACTTCACCTTATTTCGTATTTCACTTTTATTCAACACAGTTAATTACTCCTTTACAAAAGACTTTATATACTTGTCTTCTATGCCACCATGGTTTCCTGGATTTTGTTTGATTTGTTTGCATATTTTTTAGTTTAATTTCTTGTTTCTCTTTTTCTTTCCAAGAAATGCTGTGGTTCTACTTACCTCTTCTCTCTTTAATCTACATTTTTTCTCTAGGTGATTTTATCTAGTCTTGTGGCTTTAAAGATTATTGTGTAATCTCTCAGTCCTCCAGATTCAAATTCTCCTCTGAGTTTCACTGAGCTAATCATTGATTGGACAGGTCAAACAGAACTCTGATGTATGAGATGAGGAAGACTAAATTCTATTTTTAAAATTTATTATTAAAAATCAGAAGCAAAAATGGTGATTCTAGCTGAATGTATGCAATAATTCTAATGTCAATCATATTGTAGTTTTCTCTATAATTTAAATACATCATTTCTTTTAAATTAAAAAATAAAATCCATGTTTTCATTCTTTAAATATAGTGAATATTTATACGTGTGAACATGTGATATAGCTAGAGAGAAATCAAACAAATAAATACACATATAAACAAGTTATAAAGAATAGACAATGAACTTTAAAATCAGTTAAACCTATAGTTTATTTTTACTGCATGTTTTAAAACAGTTAAGCCTATAGTTATAAATAGTTATTTTATATATCCTAATATAATTGCTGGTATAACATGAAAGTTGTTATAATACCCTGGGTCTAAAATTTTGTATTTTGTAATAAAAATCTATGTGTCACCAAGTCAGTTTTGACATATACAATTTGAGGAAACTAGGATCAACTTAGTACAACAAAAACAAAATGAAAATGCCAAACTGAAATAAAAAGATCCTGTATTCCTTCAAATCACTACAGAAACAAAAGATAAGCCAGATTACTAAAAGTTAGTTGGGAAATGATACCAAAAAACCATTAAAATACAAATATATTAAAAAGCAAGAAGAAATCAATCAGTTATGAAAATAAACAAATGGAATAAAATACCCAATTAAAAAACTATATGCATGTTATCTGAGTTATATGTAAAATAAAATAGCTATAAAATAACTGTGAATAGTCATGACAGAGGCAAATGCTCACAGGGAAATATAAAATGAAGATATAAGATAAGCCGCTATGTAGTCATAATGTCTTATTATATTAAAAAGAATAAATGCATATGTAAACACACATACTCCCCTGAAAGGATGTAAAGTAAATTTTACAGTAGTTCTCTGATAGAAATTTGACAAATGATTTTACTCTCTTCCTTTTACTTCTCTGTGGTTAATTTTTTTTTTGTCAATAGTATTCTTTAACATCAGCAAAGGTTAATATCAATACACTATTTAAATAAATCACTGCCCACTTTCAAAACCTTCAGTCTCAACTCATTTACAGATTATTTCACCTTAAATTCAAGGACTTCAAGAGTATACTCCACATCTCAACTTTCCAATTATTTTTTTGACCTCTCTGTTATGTGAAAACTTTTCTAACCAAGAGTCTACATTATGATCTTTAGACATGGTGTACATTCTCACCTTTTGCTGAACTTGTAATACCCTCAAAAGCCAGCTCAAATTTTATTTTGTCCATGAAGCCTTTGAGATTATCTTAACCTTTGGAGATGTCATCGCCATAGTTTCTCATAGCATTTTTAATACTATTGATCTGGCACTAGGCTAAGGATTTCTAACATTTAAAAAAATTTCATATGTGCCCTGTTTTTATGGTATATGATTAAGAAAATAGAGCAAATATAGCAAATATGCTGCATCTGGCTCAGAGCTCTACATGCTCTTGTTAATGATGGTACTGCTCTTAAAAATGATAATATGTATGTGGACTAACATAAATTTATTACTAATGTAATGGATATATACTCTGTAATGTATGGGTTTTATGGCAAAGTACTACTGGTCATATTAGTTGGATAATTGGATCAACCTTGCCTCTTCCTGCCCAGATCTGTACATGATGCCCTCCGTCTTGACACATAAATGATTCCACAGTTTTTTCCTTGTGGTCTTTCAGCCATAATAATGGAAGCTAGTAGCTTGAATATCAATTACATAATATTATTTTGGTTAAATAATGACTGGCACAGAATAAGTAGTTGTCTCCTTTTGAAAGTGACCAGTTTAAAGAAGGATTGATAGTTATCCCATCCATCAGAGAATGGTGAGGCCAAGAAGCTTCGCTAACCCCCGGATGTGTTTGATGCAGTATGTCATCCACAACTGAATGATTTTGAAAAAAGTCTGTTTTATTTAACAACATTCATGAAAGTTTAGAAAATGGATATTAGGAATTTTTTTGTACAAATCTACACAGGGCATGTTTAAATAATTTGTGTAGATACTCCCACCTCAAAGAGGTAAAGTCTCACTTCTGCCCCTTGAATGTAGGCTGTGCTTGGTGAATCCCAAGAGTAGAGTCTGAAAAGGGGCAGGGGCTGATTTTACAGTGGAGAAGCTTGAAAAACATTATCTTATCCATGTGATCAAGGTTAACATCCTCAGTGATAAGTCATGTTGATAGCTCGTACCATTGCATGATGTAATATGAATAATACTTACCTCCTTACCTACCTAACCCTCCTTACCTAACCCGGTTCATCCTCCTTACCTAACCCGGTGTCAGTCTAACCACAAGATAAACTCAAACTCAGGGACATTCTAAAACCACCAAATGAGTATTCCTCAAGGCTCTCAAGGCCATCTAAACAAACAAACAAAATCTGAGAAACTGCCCCAGTGTAGAGGAACCTAAGGATGCATGACACCTAAATGAAAGGTGGTGTCCTGAGTGGGATCCTGGAACAGAAATGTTTGCATTAGGGAAAATTAACTAAGTCCCACCAAGTGTGTTTTTTCAGTTGATAGCAATGTATCAATGTCAATTTCTTAATTGTGACAACCGATATACTATAGTAATGTAAGACGCTGGCAATAGGCAAAACAGAGTGAGAGGTACATACGAACTCTCTGTGTTATCTTTGCAACTTTGCCATAAATCTAAATCTACTCTCAAATAAAAAAAAAAGGTTATTTAAATTTAAGGATGTCTCTTGTACTGTCTGTTATAAAATACTGTTCAATGTTTATGGAAAATACTCCACATACCACAAGTGGAATGATAAAAGAAATAATTTTGACATTTTGTAAGTAATATTTTTAAATGAAAAGTGTGCTGGTTAAAGAAGAATGTATTCTAGAAAGTCATCCTATCACTCCAGCAAAATTGTTTTTTATGTATAGTCTTTGATTTTAAAGAGTTGTAACTGATACAAATATAGTTGAAATACATGTCTCAATAAATAAGAGGGAAAGTGGATGAATCTCAATAAAACCTTGCTATTATAGTAATCTTCTGGAGAATTATGGGCTGCTCTATATCCTTTAGATGTCTTCATTCTGCTATGGTTAAAGCATGACTTACTTCCATCATTATTCCTTCTCACAAATAACAGTATATACACATTCTGTGCGCTTTTCTCATCTGACATACATAGCTTCAGAACGTAAGTTTATTCTGCTTATTTGGATACTTTTAGTCATAAATCACTTATTATTATTTTCCTGCCTACCATTTCATTACAGTTTCTGGTTTCTTTGAAAAAAGTAACTATAGGTAGACTATCTTACAGACCCTTATTTAATAGGTGTTTCGTGGCAACATTTAGTTGAGGACATGTCACTGGTCTCTTGGAAAGTTTGGTTTGGAGCTGGAAGGTAACATCACTTACTACAAAATTTTTATTTCAGACCCTTATTTAATAGGTGTTTCGTGGCAACATTTAGTTGAGGACATGTCACTGGTCTCTTGGAAAGTTTGGTTTGGAGCTGGAAGGTAACATCACTTACTACAAAATTTTTATTTTTATAAAGGAAAAAATTGAAACAGAGAGCAAGAGGTCACATACTTAAGAGTACATACCTGATGGAAAGAAGTTCCCAGAAGCCTGCCTCCCACTGCTGTGCTGTCATGCACTGCTCACAGAGTACTATTCACAACAGTTGTGTTCCCAATGTTTGGGATTTTAACAAGACTATTTGAATTTCTAGTTCTTATCATTTCAGACAGCAATACGTTGATATTTTGACAAAAGGGGCAACCGTTCTAAAATTGTACCCAGTGTTATTTGTGGCTGAGGATAGGAAATAAATGAATGTGCTGTCCATAGCAGGATGAAGGCATCCAGCTGGAGATAGGCCATGATGCTCAGAAGACCCTTGCATAGTCCATAATGCTAGATTGTTTTCGTGTGCATGTGTATGTGTGTTGTGGGGGTAGGCAGCTGCAAGACAATTAAAAGAAATGCAAGCCACTAATTTTGGTCTTTTATTCAGTCTCCTGCTAGAAATCACCAGGTAATGTGGCCACTAGTTAAGCTAGTCATCCATTTAAAGCATTTTTGAAGTAGATAATAATAGGCTTACCTCAGAGATACTGTGTCGTTGAGTTCCACACAACCACAATAAAGTGAATATCTGAATAAAGCAAGTCACGCGAATTGTTTGGTTTCCCAGTGCATATAAAAGCTATGTTTACACTATATTGTAGTCTATTAAGTGTGCAGTAGAACTATGTCTACAAAAACAATATATATACCTTAATTAAAAAAATATATATTGCTAAAAAATGTTAACAATCATCTGGACTGTCAGTGAGTCTTAATCTTTTTACTGGTGGAGAGTCTTGCCTTGATGTTGATGGTTGCTGACTAATCACAGTGGTGTTCCTGAAGGTTCAGTGGCTGTGGCAATTTCTTAGAATAACGCAGCAATGAAATTTTTCATGCTGATTGACACTTCTTTTCACTAATGATTTCCCTAATAGCATGTGATGTTGTTTGATAGTATTTTACCAAGAGTAGAACTTCTTTTAAAATTGGAGTCAATCTTCTCATACCCTGCATTGCTTTATCAACAAAATTTGTGTAATATTCTAAAGCCTTTGTTGTCATTGCAACAATATTCACAGTATCTTCACCAGGAAGAGACTCCATCTCAAGAAACTACTCTTTTGCTCATCAATAAGAAGCACATCCTCCTCCACTAAAGGATGCCATCCTTCGATCACAGGATGGCAGCAGTTCAGCCATATCATTAGGCTCCACTTCTAATTCTAGTTCTCTTGGTATTCATGGTACATCTATAGTTACTTTCTCCACTGAAGTCTTGAACTCATCAAAGTCACCCATGAGGGATGTAATAAACTTCTTTCTTTTTAATTATTTTTGTCAGATCTGATGATGATTCAAAATATTTTCTTTTTAATTTTTTTAAATTTTTATTTTTTCCAGATCAACTTCTTTTAAATTCCTGATAACATCAATATTTGACCTCCTGCAAATCATGAATGTGCTTAATGGCATTTAGAATGGTGAATACTTCCAGAAGGTTTTCAATTGATTTTGCCAGATTCATCAGTGGAATCACTCTCTATGTCAGCTATAACTTTACAAAATGTTTTTCTTAAATAGTCTTGAAAGTCAAAATTACTCCTTCATCTATGGGATGCAGGATACATGTTACGTTAGCAGGCATAAAAACAGTGGTGATCTTCTTGTACATTTCTCTCAGAGCTCTTGGGTGACCAGGACCATTGTCAATAAGCAGTAATACTTAGAAAAGAAACTTTCTTTTTTATCTGAGCAATGTGTCTCAATATTGGGCTTAAAATATTCAGTAAACCATGCTGTAAACCCATATGCTGTCGTCAAAATTTTGCTGTTTCATTTCTAGAGCACAGGCAGGCTGGATTTAGCACAATTGTTAAAGGCCCTAGGATTTTCAGAATGGTAAATGAACATTGGCTTCAAATGAAGTCACCAGCTGCATTATCCCCTAACAAGAAAGTCAGTCTGTCCTTTGAAGACTTGCTGCTAGACATTGACTTCTCCTCTCTACCTATGAAAGTCCTAGATGGCATCTTCTTTTAATAGAAGGTTGTTTCATTTACATAGAAAATCTGTTGCTTAGTGTAGCTACCTTCATCAATTAACTTAGCAAGATCTGGAAAACGTGTTGCAGCTTCCATCTATATTAGCACTTACTGCTTCACCTTGTACTTTTATGTCATGGAGATGGCTTCTTTCCGTAAACCTCATGAACCAACCTGTGCTAGCTTCAAATTTGTCTTCTGCAGCTTCCTCACCTCTCTCAGGCTTCAAAGAATTAAAGAGAGTTAGGGCCTTGCTCTGGATTAGGCTTTGTCTTAAGGAAATGTTGTGGCTGGTTTGATCTCTTATCCAGACCACTAAAACTTTCTCCCTATCAGCAGTAAGGCTGTTTCACTATTATCATTCATGAGTTCACCAAAATAGCACTTTTAATTTTCTTCAGGATCTTTTCCTTTGCATCCACAACTTGACTGTTTTGGGCAAGAGGCCTAGGTTTTGGCCTATTTCAGCTTTTCACATGCTACTCTCACTAAGCGGAATCATTTCTAGCTTTTGGTTTAAAGTGAAAGACGTGTGTCTCTTCACCTTATTAGAACACTTGAGGACACTGAATAATAATTTCAATATCATTGTGTCTCAGGGACCAGAGAGGGCAAAGGAGAGGGAGAGAGTTAGGGGAATAGCTGATAGGTAGAGCAGTCAGAATATACACATTTATTAAGTTTGCCATCTTATAGGGACACAATTTGTGACACCTGAAAACAGTTACAATAGTAACATCAAAGATCACTGATCACAGATTACAGTAACAGATATGATAATAATGAAAAAGCTTGAAATATTTTAAAATTTATAATGTCACATAGAGTCACAAAGTGAGCACATGCTGTTGGACAGGTGGTGCCACCTGCAACTATACCACAGGCCACTGGGACAACTATGATTGCCACCAAAAGCTGCATGGTCACGGTGGGGCAGGAGGGCCTGGTCTCTCTGCCTCTGAGGGATGGCCCCCAGCTAATAGCCCACTCTCTGTTTTGAGCTCTTGGGGCCACCAGCACTGGGCACTGCTGGCAGCTGGGCTTTTGATGTAGACCCACCCTGAATTAGGTTCTTCTTCCCCATGTTTTATACAGATGGACCAGAAGCCACCTTCTTCTTCCCCTGCTAGCCAGGGGCTCTACACAGACTAACCTAGGCCCTATAAAGACCAGCCAAACCCCATGGGCAGGGGGCCGATATGGACCAGGGGGCTTTACCCTGACTGATGCACTTTATGAGCTCAGTGAGAAGGGCCCTGTATTCACCTCCACTGCTCCCAGGGGCTGTGGATATACAGGCTGGAGGACTGCCCACGCTCCCACCTGTTTATTTATTTAACTTATTTCAGTGCTTTATAATAAAGGAAACACTAACCAAAAAGAAAATGGTGCTCATTAGTCCTGCTCAATGCAAGGCTGCCACAAATCTGTAATTTGTAAAATCTGTAATTTGTAAAGTAAATCACAAGAAATTGAGATATATAATATATTAATTATAAGTAATATGTATCCATTATATATATTATTATAGATAAACACATATAGACTATATAACCGTATTATAGCTAATAAAGCAACAATAAGAAGGGTTGATTATAACCAAAAAGTCAACTAGATAGACAATTGATAGATATTACATAGCATATGCATACATCTTTATACTTTCTCATGAACAATTAAATCCTAGTATTACTGTTTGTTTCAGTTGATTTGCATACTGCCTTGGGAGTTCAGAGACATCTCTGGCAGCCAGCTGGATTTGGTTGCCAAAAGCTTTCAAACTCATGGAATCAAAGTCATCTCTGAAGAGAGCTTTGGGGGTTATGGTCAGTTTGCTGATTTCTTGCAAGGATATCAATGTCTGCAATGCACATGATAGAAAAACAGGGAGCTCACTCTGAGCCTGCCACAACAGTGCTCACAAGGCATCAGAGCCACGGAAGGAACACTGAAAAACGAGGCTCTCCACGGCACTTGCTGGCGTCCCTCCTGGAATTGACAAGGATATGACTCAAGCATTTCACAAACTGGAACCCATTAATGGAGACACAGGAACAACCTTTAGCTATTAAGTATTTTAAAAAAGAAATTTATTGTATATATACATTACACCATGATGTTTTGATACACATATAGTGAAATGATTAATATATTCTAGCAAATGAACATATCTATAATCTCTTAGTTACCAATTTTTTGTGGCAAAAGCACATAAATCTACTTTTTTTAGCAAAAAAATCCCAATCCCAATAAAGTATTATTCTCATGTGATTCATTAGTTCCCTAGACTTACTCATCCAACATATCTGCTACTTTGTATCCTTTGTTAACTTCAAATAGCATTTAGAATAACTAGGTATCCCAGTTAACTCTGAAATCTTAATATGACAACTCAATGATGCATGCCATGCCAGAGACGAAGAGGGCTTAAAATATGGAAAGGCAAGGGCTAGCTTACTCTTGAAGAAAATTTTCTTCAACAAAATTAGCCACCATGCCTGGCTAATTTTTGTGTATTTTTGTAGTGACGGGGTCTTAACATGTTGCCTAGGCTGGTCTTCAGCTGCTGGGCTCTCAAGTGTTCCACCCGCCTTGACCTCCCAATCTTGTTGGGATGGGAGTTAGAAAATGAAATAGCTAGAGGATCAAATTAAATAAAGTGTACTTGTAACACTGTTCAGCAGCAAGTGTTATATAAAAAGTAAAATGTTATTTAAGCTTACCTTATGATATAAAATTATTAAAATCTCTTTCAGACTATCTCCACGAATTTCCCTGTTTTGATATGGGTATATAAACTTCATATATCTATAAATTTACAATATATTTTATGTCTTTAAGTTTCATATCTCAATATAGTTACTTAAATATTATCCAGATGGTTTGAGAAGACCCATAGAGAGCAGCTTTTCATCATACCTTGTTGATACACTAGCTTTGACTATGTTTTTAAAACATGTCAAAATTTAGGAGTGACATTACATTTTTCTTAATTAGAGCCTCAGACATTTGAATGATGCCAAAATCTTAGATAAATATTTGTATATGCAGTGATGCTCAAATTTCCCAAACTTCTTAAACAGGTCAACTGTAAGAGAAGTTGTACCCAAGGAAGCTGCCTTCTAGAAGGATTGCTGTGTCTACACAGGCAACTTCCAACCGCTATAATGGATAAGTCAATCAAAATAATGGATCAAATTTATCAAAATAAATGTTCAAATGTTTGACTGGTTTCTTTGAATAGGATTCACTCTCTATAAAAAAAAAAATAACAATTTTACATACTTTCAATGTCCAAATTTGTTAGTTCCTGTTATATAACTAAAAAATATTTTGTAAGAGTGTAATGTTAACTTACTGACTTGATAGTTTCAGATTGACTCAGCTATTCATTTTTAAATGTCTTTTCAATTTATTGAACATTATTATATTATTAAAAATAATTCAGGATATGAAAACGTAGAACAATATCATTCCTTTATCCTTCTCCCCACCCTAGCCCATGCTCTATTTCAGATTTCCCTCCAGCACTTTTGTAAATATAGTGAAAAAATAGTAGAAAAATACACAGTCATAAAATAGTCCCTATTATTAGATTCAAAAATCATGAAAGTGCCCATTGGGTTGCCATTAAGTTTTTAAACCTAGACACCCAATTTCTGTCCTTATTTTAACTTAAATAGTTGGAAGAGAGAGAACTCTAGCTCCTTTGAGTTACTACTGCTATATAATAGATCAGTTATTCCCAAACCTCACTGATATTCAGAAACAACACTGGGAAAGCTTTATTTAAAAAAAGAGGTGCTCTGATTGACTATATTTATTAAGATAATGAAGGAGATGAAATTTTTTTTCCATATAGACCAGGTCGTGGATTCCATCTTTAATGTGGGTCTTTCTCTACCTATGCAAATACCCACACTAAAAGTAGCTGCAACAGGACCTTGTGAAAGAAAGACCAGAGAGTTTACAAGTTCAAATTCCAAAATCCTAAGTCTGGAGAAGGATTTTCTATGCTCATGCATGAGACTAGCATGTTCCAAGCACAAAAGGTCCTTCAGTTGGCTGCCACCAAGACAGACCATGGTCAACTCATTTTCCAGCTACCTTTTTGGCTGCATGTCTGGAAGCACCAGATAATCTGAGAGCAGGAGGAGGATCTTGGTCTCAGTGGATTGCATAAGCATGGTGTGATAATTCTTCAGCTCAGGAGCAAAGAGAAATGGGCCATATTATGTCATTAATCATCAACTTGTATGTATATGTGTATGTTTAATAATAAATTTGTAGGCACCCAGGGCAATTCATTTGAAAGTAGTTTATAACCTATGTCATATTGAATCTTCTATTCAGCATCTTTCTTTATGATGAAGAATAAATCATTATAATGTTCTGAATGTTTACATTAAACACATAAACCATTTTACAGTCATTTATTGATTTAATGTAATGTTTCTACGACCTATTTTATTAAATATTTTTAAATACTTTGATATCAGTAACATGGGTCAAGTATTTGCTTAACACAAGTGGGTAAATTAATGGTGCTGTAAATATAACCTGAAACTTTAGATCATCAGGACTTTGTCCTCCAGTTTAAAGGCAATAAAATTAATGACACTGTCACTGTCAATTTTCAGATGATAATATCAATATATTGGATTAGATTCAAATGTATTGCAGTGTGTGCTTACCAAACATTGAGTAATTTGATTGCATATTCAAGTGGTCAATAATTTTTAAGTAATTTAGAATAAGTTTTTTAAGAGGGTTTGGGAGAAACAGTCACACTTGACACTATTCATCTGGCTCATTTTTATGTCACCTTATTAGGGTGAATCAGTTATAAAATAAATTGATTTATTTTATTCTTCTCCAAATGTATAAGTTTTCAACTGTATTGATCCTACATAATTGCGTGTAAAATAATAAAATTACCCTTATAAGTCTCCCAACTTCTCTCACATCTACAGCATAAGGAGTGTGACCTAATGCTAAAGTAGCTCAAATTGAAATGCCCTAACCATTCATCCATGTTCTATATAGTTCATGTCAACCTGATTCCCTTTTATTATGAGATTTGTCCTCTCAGTGCCTGATCCCTCAGGGAACCAATTGAATTCTTTTATTTCTAAATAATTGAGGAGACAACCTTACATTTTCCAATGGTCTATTGATAGCCACTGCTTCAACTTGGAAACCTGAGCACATGGCTTGGAAGAGATGGTGAATACCAAAATGATGTCTGTTTTAACAATTCCTTGCATTACAATGTAGCAAATAGCAACTATTTATTGCTCACTTGCTATCAGTCAGGCAATGTAATAAATAGTTCTGTGATAGCAGTCCAGCGAGGTAAGGATTATTCTTGTTAACTGGATCATTTGACCCAACTTACTCTTAAGGAAAGTCAATTTTGGTAATTTTGCATCCAGAAAAAGATAATACACACTCCTACATATGCACACATACACACAGCCCTCATACAGTATTGACATGTATTATAGACATTCACTAAGGTTTTATTAAGGAGGTAAATGGTTTCCATTGCATATTTCATGGAATTTCTTTAAAAATCCAAGCAACATAACCTCAAAAAATATATATATATATATATAACCGATGTTATCTTCCAGTTTCTTTCTTTGATCTGCCAACATCAGTCCCTATGGTTTTGCCCTTTTTTTTCACTTCCTCTCTGGCTACTTCTGTCTCCTTCTCACTCCAGTTTTATGACCTCGAGGGTTTCCTCATTTTTCCCCAGCAGAGCATGCCTGTTTTTGTCTTCTTTAGTTATCCTCTTACTGCGTGTCGATTTTCCAATTAGGACTAACAACTTTCCCCTTAAGAGATACACAAAAAAAAGAGAAGAAATTAAAATATTTTAGAATGATTTTCTCTGTCACATTTGCACTTTACAGATAAGAAAAATGTAGTTAAAAATGAATTTCTGAGAAGTCAAGTAGCTTGTTCAGCTGGTTAAATACTTAAAATACTATTTTAATACAAATTTGAATGGGTGATTATATTCCAAAATTTTGTTTTTTCCTAATATGTAACATTGTCTTATTGTGGTACAAATTATGTCTAAACCTATGAGCTTTAAAAAACAGAGACTATTGTAATGTATGTACGATGTGTGCTTTATTTGAAACCCCTACTGATTTTCAAAACTAGTCTATTCCTTTTATCTTTCCTTTTTAAGTAAGGAGTGCATTGTCCATATGGGCACCTACTCTGCAAAAAGTTTGGAGATTTGTTTCCAGCCAGTCTGTCTTCTGAATAGTAGCTGTTATTGGACACAACTGACTGTCATCCATTTCTGATAAGAACCCAAATTTTCAGCAATTATTATCTTCTATGAATTATTTGATTATATGTATAACTGGGATAGACCATGGCCCTAACCAACTAGTCTGGAAAGTTGTGAGAGAATAGACATGGAAATTACTACATGACTCCTGAGAAAGCAAATACTGATGATTACTGTCTGCTTCCATGACCAACTTGAATTATGAGTTCTGACAAGAAAAAACATTAGAATTAATGGGAAAATGTTTATTCCTCTCTGAACAGGCTACCAAGAAAAAATGAAGATGTTTTTATTGAGACAGGAGTATACTGTAGAAAACAAATTTCTTAAAAGAGTTGAGGTTATATGTTAAGGCAAATTATAATAGGTTAAGAGCAGCAGGAAGCAAGACAGAAAGGTAATTACAGCTGAGAGGATTAATAGAAATTATTATAAATGGCTCATGCTCGGATTATATTATGTGAGACGTAGAATCTTATCTTGTACATAGTTTTGAGCAAAGATGTCATTTAATTTACATCTGTACTCTAAGATTTTATTCCCTAAAATGGAGTTATAAGAAGTACTATCATCACTAAAATATGTCTTTTATCCCAAATTGAATATTATCTAAGGAAAGAATTTTAAAAGTATAACCATTCATAAATTAATAATCACTATGCAATCACAGGATTCTGGAATTATTTTCATTAGGGATTATTATTAACCTAAAATTAGCAGTGGACTCTTGACCTTGGCCTTGCAATTGGTTGATTCTTAAAAAATGTATGAATCATGGCCACAACTGCAACAATAGTTCAGACACAATCAAATTCTCATGGCATATTTTGCTCTTTGATCTTGGTAATAATTTCTGACCTTGATAATCATTACACGTTTTCCCACAAATTCATTCTCAATGACTTTTGCTCATTTCTTAATTCTTCAGTGACTGAAAAAGCTAATTCATTAATGTGGGAGTTCAAAATTACCTGGTTTTCTTGGGGAATTAAGTGATAAAAGATAATAAGAGATACTGAGTCTAAGACTGCTGAGAATTCCCTTATTTTACCTTGGAAATAAGTGCAAGTCTGATTATTAAAAAATGAAGTTAACTTCTACTTGGAGAAAACCTCTGAGAATATTCAGTACTAGTAGTTCCTTCTTGCTCCTGAAAATGACTTTAGAGATCTCTTCACATTTCTGTAAACTCCTTCACTCTCTTCTTCTCTTATATATTCAAACAAACATTACCATAGGTGTAAATATTTAGATTCTAATCCTAAAACATGTATTTCAAAGGAAAAATGTCTTGAAAAAGAAACTTGATGTATGCTGTCACCATGTGCAGAAATTACTTCTGTTTCCCACCCATCAATCTCAGCCATTCTTTGTGCCTACCACTACAGTAGATAGGTTCTGAGAATGAGATAGTACAAGATCAAACAAAGCAGATAGCTGTCTTCTCAGTCTAATATCATGGATGCTAAGCCAGGTCCCATAGAAAAGATTGGAGAGCCTCAAATTATATGGAGTTATTTGAGTGTTAAAGTATGCCTTATTCAGAAATAACAAAATGAGGATTAAATATCTGGAGAAAGGTTTTCATTATGTAAATTATATGAGTAAAATCTTCTTTTCTGATTCTGTTAAGCTCTATTCTTGAAGATGAAATAGATCCCAGGTCAGCAATGAAAGTTGTTCAGGGAAAAGAATTGGAACAATCTCTGTGATAAATTAGTCATATAAATAAAACTTTTTTCATATTTAATTTTTCTCATTGATCTGACTTAAATTCTAGGCATACTCTGTGTATCTCTTGTTGCAGATAGCAGGTCAGCCAGCAGAGAGTTGGTAGACTACAAAATGTGATGTAGGGGCTAACAAGCATAACTTTAGAAAACAAGGTAGAATTTGTGGGTGTTGAAGCAATTTTTAAAAAATATTTGGTGGGAGTTATAGAGAAAATGCCATTCTGAAAATAAATGAAGAATATGGTATAACTTCTCATTCAGTGACTGTTGTTCAAAAAAAAAAAAAGAAGAAGAGGAAATCCGATTTGAATTAAATCTTCAGGTCATTAATTTGTGAATTCATGGGTAGCTTCCTAACTCTGAGCTGATCACATACCAAAAAGTTTGCTTAAACAAGAAATAAAATGATGGTGTATAAGGAGAGATTGCTCAAGAAACTTAAATTAAAACCTGCAAAACTAAAATATAAAATAACATTCACAATACATGTAAATGCTTAATTATTTTCCTAATTATATTGAAAAGATAAATATCAAATGGTATCACCTGGTTTCTGTCTACCCCTCCATGGGACACAAAATTCAGGAAAGTAATGATCTTCTTTACTTTTGAAAATCGAATGTATTAATGGGTCTCAATATATGTTGATTGAACACGGTTCTAACCCTGATACTTTAGTGTATATGGAGTGGCAACGTGGAGATAATTGGAATAGGAACATCAGCGTAATGCTGTTCTTTCCTTGAATTTCAGCAAAGGGGTCTACTTTCTAATAAGAAAGAAATAATTTTATATTCAGTTTTTATAGTGACTCACATTTATCATTTCATGGCCCTATCAATAACCTTGTGAATTAAGAGAAGGAAGGCTCACTTATTTGTATTTTTGAAATTAGAAATCCAAGACTCAAAAAATTTAAGTGATTTTTCCAAAATCAAAAGACTACTAAATCTTAGATGCAACACTAGAAACCATCAAGTTCTTCTGCCATACCCTTCCATATACATTCATGTCCTTTATTTGTATTTTTTATAATTCTTCTATCTCCTGGGAAACATCTCCTCACACAAGATCTAAGGCCTTGGAAATATTTAAATTACGATTTGGAGAGTTGGGTTGACAAATTCTTGGACAAGAAATCATTCATCAAGTACCCAAATGATAATTATCTACATGGCTAGGAATGTAAAACACAATATAGATTTTAAGTTATATTTAGCATATGAGAGAAATTATTCACTCTACACATTTGTACCTGATATAATGTGTATTTCGTGCTATCTGCAATGTAATATCAAATACAAATACTTGTCTTTAAAAATTGTGCTCTCATCATTTGGATTCTCAGTGAATATAATTTTAATTTTTCTCCTCTGTCTCACTATGCCCATGAGATCTAGATTATGTTATCAAAATCAGAAATGTTAACAGCTGTCTTACAACTGATATTCTTAAGTAATTGTAAACTATAAACACTGGCACTAGATTCAAAACAATTAACTAAAAATAAAGTATAAAATATATGTAGAATTATAAGAAATCTACCTGATTGCTCTGTAATTGCTTATATTTAAATTTTCCTTCTGTTAAATAAAACAAATCTTAAAAAGTCAAAGATAGAGAGGTAAATTATGAGTGAATCAAATTTAGCCAGCCTTGGAGGTACTTGACCAAAATCCCTTGGGCTTGCATCATGAACTTCAATAAGAGCTCAATGACTGAAATCATTCTCCATTCTACTCTAATGTTAACTGAAGAGGTTCTGCCTCTGATTTAACTTTCTGTAAAAGTCGGTTTTTGTAGGTCATATTGTCCCTGAGCCTCCATTTACTTTTTGACCCTCACTGCAAAAGAATCTTCACTTCTCCTATTGCTCTGGCAAAATGACAAGCAGAAACTCATAGATATGTTTGTTGTGGTCCTAATAGAAGCAATTAGAACTCTCTGTTCCCTCCAATTTCTCTCTGTTGTTGCTATTAAAGTGTCCAGTACATCCAAGGGTGATATAGGTTTCACAGTCAGCCTGAGGATGTGAATAAATTATTTACCCATCTTAAAAAAAATGTTCTCTACTTAAAATAACTCTAGGCAACTAAGAATGATGCTGTTCTTCTATGTTTAATTTTAAGTGCCAGAAAGACTAACAGGTGCTTCCTACATGTTCTTTGTGTTGTCTGTGCTATAGAATGTCATCACGTGATTGATGTGCATTAATATTGACTTGAGACTTGAGTAATATCTTAAGAACGTGAGGCAGTCAGCTTTCTTCACCTTTGTATGTCTTAGAGATTTCTAGATACAGCCTTTCTCAGGATAGAAAGAAACGGCAGTATTTCAGAGACAGACTCTGACCTCAGAGTCTGTCACAAACATGTTGTATATCAGAGACCAAGAGCCCTTAACTCCTGGGAACTCATTTGCACATTTCTATGATGAAGCAGTTGTTCTGGCTATATGATCTTTAAAGGTTTTTCTCATTTCTACAAAGAAAAAAATGTTTCTCTAGCCAGTAACTAAATGCTCCAGAGAATTGCCTGAAGGAAGTGGCTAGTAGGATTTCCAACAGAACGTGGGTTTATGTGGGTAATCAAGATCCACTTCAGGAGCCATAGGAAAAATCTAGAGATGTGTTCAAAACAGCCATGCTCTCTCACTTTTGTGGAAACCGACCTAAATCACAGTGTTAGATGAAAGAGAAGAAATACAGGAAGATAATCTTATTTCTGACTGGTGAACCAATCAAAACCACTGCAGAAACCATTTCCTTCTTTTCCTTCATCGGCTACTAGGGAAGCAAGTAGAGTTCTTCTTTAGTTTAAATGGCATTGTCAATTCTATGCAGGATGAGTTAGAAAAATCTAAAAGCCCTGCCTCCTCAAAAAATGTCCTTCCCTCCAGCCTGCCAGGGTAATCACCTGGCCAACCTGGAATCCCCAAAGGGATTGATTTCTTCTCAATCAAACAAGGAAGGTCTTGCCTCCCAAAAGCTCTGAGTGCAAAAAGAGGATTCCACGACAGTACCCAGCAGTACAATGTGCACATTTCATATTTGTCAAATGAATGAATTCAACAGAAATGAAAGAACAGGGGCTCTTGTAGCTTTCCCTCAGGAAGTATGTTATCAGATTCAATCACCTTACCACAGCCTGATGAAGGGAAGTGATACACACATAGCATTTTAGTGAGTTGCAGGGAGGAAAATGGAATTGTTATTGGTGGCGTATCCATGGCTGATGAAGACTGTAAAAAGGGATGGACCAGAGAGGCTGACAAGGCAGATGCTGAGCATCATACAAAAGTGAGGGATACACTTTGGGACTGACCAAAGAGAGGTGCATAGCTCATTGACTCTGTGGCACCATTTTTGTTTCAATGCCTGTTTCTGTTTGGCTCTAGCATTTAGATGTAATCTTTTTATTGGACTTTGGATTCAAATAAAAGTACTCTGATGTAGGAATTGAATCTTAACAAGATTGGTATCTGAGTGAAACTGACCCCACATCCATTAAGATGTCAGAAGCCAGAGAAACAAGGGCTGACCCTTTTGAAGAGAAAGCAGAAGTTGCACATCGGATTTAGATGTGGAAATTTTGAAAGGAAGACACATTCAAACTGTATTATAATTGAGCGATGTTGGAAATTTGCAAGCATGCCATTTTAAGGGGGACCTCTATCGTGTTATTGGATTTAATAAAACATTACTTTCTGCTCTACAGATCAGTCACAAGGATTTATAGAAATTAGCTATTTTCTATTGAGGACATAGATGAAATATGTAGAAAAATTAAATGTGAGGTGAAAGCAAGAGAAAACAGAAAGGTGAAGAGAGTCATTTTCTCTAAGCCTAATAACACATTCCTGCCCAGACTTCAGTCTTTGCACACTCAGTGTTTGTGTGTTGATTAACACTGTTGTAGTTTCATCTGTTATTACTTAACTGACATGTTGCTGCAAATTATAGCTAGAGCACAGTAGTGGGTTACAGATACAAGTAACATTTAAAATAATTTCTTTCCTTTATACCTTGAGGAATTGTGAACTCAACAGCAGGTTTTCCCTTTACTCTAAAAGCATCCATCCTGCTAACTGAGTAAAATAGCTGTTTTTCAGTTCATGCTGAGTTTTAAATGTAATGTATTATAAGGTGTTTATTCTCTCACCGATTAGATCCCATTAGCATTAATGGAAGTTGCCTGAACAAGTGCTCCATGAAGTAATGAAAATGTCATCTTAGTATGCTTTTTTGTGTAATGCTTTATTTCAGAGAAAATTCTTTTCTTAACCTCAGCTATTGTAGGTGCCACATCATTTGTTGTACTGTCAGATTTTTTAATAGTATTAACAAAATGAAATAGAAATAGTCATAAGAGCATAAAGATAAAGGAGAGTTGGGAAGAATAGATCAAAGCATGGATAATTTAGCAATCTCTTCCAAGTGCAGAGCCAATCTCACATGTAGCTGGAGTTAGAAGCTGCCTCTATAGAGGGATTTTAGGTTCGTTCAGCACTCATCATCTCACCACCCTGCCACCCCCACTCCACGCCATAACCAATAATTACAGGTTCTGCTTGCTCTAGTGCCTTTTTTTTTGGTTTTAAAACTGGAGTTAATTTTCTCTTCTTTTTTAAGGTTTGAATATCCCTAGAAGGACAGTGTATTTTCAAGATAGCTTAGTGAGGCATGCAGTGAATAGAATTATTATTTCTATTTTACCAATGGGGGAAAAAATGAGGTAGCACAACATTCAGCGGTAAGTCAGAAATTGACCAGAGATTGTTATCTCTTAGCCCAGTGATCAGAATAAAATGGTTAGAATTGCCCATCACCCCATTTCATATTTTGCTTTAAATAAAGAGACCCACAAGAAGTGGTCAAAGGAAAGATGCAGAATTAATCATGTTCAGTTGGCCAAATATCATTGCAGGCTGATATACCTGCAAATTTTTCTAAATAGTGCTTGACGTTATTTGATTCCATTTTATGTGAAGAAACAGGAAATGGTTTTACAAGCCAGCACTTTGTAGTCAACCACAGAAGGCTCAGGCTGTTTGTATTCACACATGCTCTTCTAGGTCTCCAGGGAGTCATTTCAGGATAAAACATGCCTTCATAGCTCCCTGCCTCTAGAGCAAGAACAGTTTGCCTTTATGTTTGTGGATCCTATCAGTTTGAGAGAGAACAAATTCTGAGGGAAGAGGCAAAGTAATATGTCACTTTCATATGGACTTTCCCAAATAAGCACATGAATGGAGTTGGAAAAGCAAGCCGGAAATAGCACTTCTCAAATGGAAATACCTCATTTTAAATGATCAAATTGGGGTGTTAGGATCAGCAGTGTACATTCTCCAAAGAGAAGATTGTGTTATGTTGAAAGTCCACAATGAAAGAGAAGTAAAGAATAAAGAGAATTTGCAACTATTTATTGTAGAGAACCAACCAATTGGCATTAAAGTTCAATATAGCCTCATGGCTTTCTTTTTCTATTCATTTAGAATTTTAAATAAACGTGCAGAGCTCTTTCTTTTTATACCATTTTCAAGAGAGATTCTCTGGGGAATAAAGGGAATAGAATAGTTACTTGAAAATATTTGAACAATTTAAGAAAAAAATGATTCCCACCATTTTAAGCATATAAAAATTCTCTACTTAAATAAAGTGCTATACAATTATAAGCCATTTCTTTCTATTAAAAGTAGTTTCCTAAGAACCCCTCATAGTGAGCAGCTCAACATATGGATATATAATTCACAAGTTTTCTTTGTTTGTTCATATTTGTTCAGTCATTGGTAAATAGTTATTGTGTACCTTCCTTGTGCCAGACAGTATCCTAGGTATTGGAGATATAATTTTGAATCATTCAAAGTGAGTGGAGAAAATTTGAGATTGCATTTCCACCTGGTAGCGACATTGTACCTCGGAGTCAGGGTTTTTCATGAAATGGAAATCATCACATTTTCTCAGTGCAGAGAAAGATATACTATTGCATTTGTTTTATTCCAACTTAGCTTTCATACTTAAAAAAAATTGTCACAAAATACTGTTGTAAAAGTCAAATGATTCCTTAATAGGTAAACCATGAGAGGTTCGGATTTATAGCATTCTTAACTTTCCTGCTATCAAACTGTGCCTATTTTTAAAAGTATAGCAATGTATGATAGCCACAGCCTGTAACCTGTGTATCTAGTCATTCATCCATCTAATATTCATGGGATGTTCATTTTGTGCCAGCCACTTGCTGTGCTCAGGAACTCAAGAAATGAAGATGAATGAGACAAAAGCCTTTGCCTCTAGTAGCCTCTGGAGTTATAGCACTTTCTGGAGGTCATCAGAAAAACCAGGAGACAGAATGCTAGTGCTTGTTGTTGCAATGCATTTCTCTTCTACCCTCAGGCATCAAGGCATCCCAGTTTGACAAAGAATACAGGAAACCTAATGGGAAATCAAATGAATATATCTGAGAAAATAGATTGCAATAAATGTCTTCCCCCAAGAGAAACAAAAGTATCTTATAAGAATATGCAAATCCTAGTATGAAGTTTTCCTTATAATCCCATCATAGTGAGACCCAAATATATTAAAATTTCAATCATATTGTACCACAAGAATTTACAAAAGTTACTTTCTATTGGATTAAGAGAATAACCATTGTGTTTATTTACTGGATGTGAAAGAGTAACTAATAGTGAGAACAGATTTCTAAATTTCACACATTTTACAAATTAATACTATGTTTTCTTGCCACTTCTCCCTGTAGGGGAGGAAGAATATATTTTCTTTCTACCTTTCTAGTTTCTTGTCTGGGTTCTGTAACAAAATGCAGATTAACAAGAGAAAAGCATACAAATGTATTTGATATGAGTTTTATGTGACATGGGGGCCTTCTTAAGGAAAAGAAGACCTAAGAAAAACCTGAGTGTTTTTGTGCTAAGTTTGATGGAAAATGAAAACTCATGGAAAAATGTGATAGAACAAAGGAGTGTGAGCTAAGAGCAGTAACCTGAGAGAAACGTAGCAAGGCTTGTTCATCGGGATTCCTCCTGGTGTCCTTGCATCTTCAGAGATAAGGGTGCCCTTCCCCTCTGAGTGTAGGGAGGTCACCTCTCACATGAGGGTCGCTCCAGGAGAAGGTCAGGGAGTCCTGCATACACCTGCAATTTCTTAAATTGATTCAGCTTGAAATAGTCACTATGCCAGGACACCATATTTTGGGGTAGCATCTTCTAAAGGCCATCACTACTCCTTTGAACGTTTCACTCTTTTGTCTATAGTTTTTAAAACACTTGTAATTTTTTCCCAGCTTTATTGAGGTATAAGTGTCAAAGAAAATTGTGTGTATTCAACATGCACAATGCGATGTTTTGCTATACGTATACAATGTAATTATCACAATCAAGCTAATTAACGTATCCATCACCTCACATAGTTACTTTTTTCATTGGTGAAGACACTTAAAGTCTATTCTTTCAGCAGATTTCAAGTATATAATACATTATCATTAACATGTTCCTCCTACAACCAAAAGCCTGTATTCTTTGACCAAAATACCTTCATTTCCTCCTCCCATTCAGATCTTGGCAACCACTAATCTAACCTCTTTCTCTGAGTTTGACTTCTGTAGATTCCACATCTAAGTGAGATCACACAGTATTTGTCTTTCTGTGTCTGGCTTATTTCATCTAGCATAATGTTTCCTAGGTTCATCTATGTTGTTTCAAATAGTAGGATTTGTTTCTTTTATTAAGGCTAAATGACATGCCATATCTGTAGCTGTATCTAAGATAGATAAAGAGACAAATAATCACATTTTTCTTATCCATTCATCCACTGATGTATACTTAGTTGTTTCCAAAATCTTGGTTAATGTGAATAATGTACTTGTTTTAAAGCACCACTTTGTTTTTACGACTAACTTGTTACGTCCCTTGACTTTGTGTTTGTACCTAGAAGGTATCTTGCAATACCTTCTGTATACTGTGTATTTCATATACTGTTTCTGCTGCTACAGCTGCTGATGAGGTTGATAAATTATCATCTCCATCTATTTCTAAATGGAGAAACAGCTTGCATCTGTTGAGATGATTGTAGGTCATCCTGTGAGTACAGAGATTAGATCACTCAGGAAATGAAGATGATTCTCATAATACTTATTGGCTGAAGTGAGATTTTAAAGCTATGGACTGGAATTATATACAGGAGAAAAGGAGATTTCTAGCAGGTTTTTACACCCACATCATATGGCTCAGAAACTGTTGTGAATTGGGCTTCCATACTAGGCATTGCTAATGTTCTTTCTCTCCCTCAAGAAAAAAGTTATTATGCAGATCAGTTAGACAAAAGCTTGGAGGTGTTCTGGGATCATCTCTTCCTTTGACTTCTTGACCTTGGTAAGCAATTCACATCCTCAAGGGCCTATATATTTAATGTACATCACATGAGAATTAAAAGTGTTTTGTCATTACTCCCACTAGGGTTAACCTATTTTCCTGCTGACCTGGAGATGATTCAAAGCCCCATCTTGGCCACAAATACACACCAAATATTAAATAGGAGTTTAGGATTCAAAAGGTAGTAACTCACATAGTAGTTAAGAAAACTTACTCAATCATATCTTTTAGTGTAAATATGATGATGTTCTTCCTGCTATTCCTGGCCAGTTTCACACCATTTCAAGTATAGGTTAGAGCAGCGGTTCTCAAACATTAGCTTGCATCAGAATCACCTGGAGGGCTTACTAACCGCAGGTTGCTGGCATCCAGCCCCAGAGTTTCTGGTTTACGTGGTGCTGAGAATTTACATTTTTTTTTTTAAATTTATTTTTTTTGAGACGGAGTCTCTCTCTGTAGCCCAGGCTGGAGTACAGTGGCGCGATCTCAGCTCACTGCAAGCTCCGCCTCCTGGGTTCATGCCATTCTCCTGCCTCAGCCTCCCGAGTAGCTGGGACTACAGGCGCCCGCCACCACAACCGGCTAATTTTTTGTCTTTTTAGTAGAGACGGGGTTTCACCGTGTTAGCCAGGATGGTGTCGATCTCCTGACTTCATGATCCGCCCGCCTCGGCCTCCCAAAGTGCTGGGATTACAGGCGTGAGCCACCGCGCCTGGCCGAGAATTTACATTTCTAACAGATTGCCAGGAGATGCTGTTGTTATGTAGTCTGGAGACCATACATTGAGAAGCTCTGGATTAGAGAAAAGTCTTATAAATCTATGGACTTAGCCATAGAATTATACATAGTTAGCTGCTGATTCCTCCACAGATGGTTCCACCTTTCCTTCTTTGCAGTTACCTGGGATTTCTCAATTTCTCCTAATCCCCTTTCTTCACTCCCATACTCAAAGGAAATGGATCTAAGAATGAAACATTGAAAATCTATGAAGTCCTGATTGGTCCCACATTTAGCTCTATGGTACTCTGCTTTCACTATAATCTGAATGCAAATTTAAGTATATAGTAAAGAACAATTCTGTTCTGTTAGTACATCCACCCAGGGATCTGCAGGTCTTTTATCTTCTGATTCCCACACAGGGGCAAGAGTGCCTCATATTCCCAGTGTCTGCTGACCCCTAGTGGCTTGTTATGCCTCCTGCTACACCTAGATTAATTTTTATAAACTAAACTCATAGAGGATTTGGGTTTGGGGTGATTGTAATAGTGAATAATTCACAATATTGGCCATCATAGTCAATCTGGGGAGACAAACATATTCATATTTTTTCCTCCTTTGAATATGGTTTTTGAGACAGCGTCTGGCTATGTTCCTGAGGCTAGTCTTGAACTCCTGGCCTCAAGCAATCCTCCCATCTCAGCCTCCAGAGTAGCTGAGATTACAGGCACATGCTCCTGCAATTGGCTCTTGCTTTGAATATTCTTAATATAAAGTAACAATTGATTGACAAAGCTTTCTACTTCTTGAAAATAAAATCTGTCAGGTCAACTTCTTGCAAATTCAGCACAGTGAGTTCTCTACAAAATCCAACTGTTTGCTCAAGATTTATTTTATATAACTGTAGAGATTAAAATCTGAGTGTAAAAGCAGACTTTATGTGGTTCCAAAGATGTAATTTAAAGGCATATTTAAATAGGTATACAGTGTAAATCAAATGTGAAGATAATGACAGTTATTTCAGGGAACATTTAAGTCAGATTAAGTTTCCAATTGAGCTGCTCAATATCCCTGAATATGAACAGATCTGCCAGAAAATTTGCTGGCTATACTACAGCACAGAGTTGTTAAATGAGTATACTTATAAATAAACAAAATCCAGAGAGATATTTTCCCTGATGGACAGAAATGATTCAAATTAAACAAAATGCATTAAATATGCCATATTGCTTATATTTAAAAATTATAATTTTCAATGTTTAAAACACAAAGGAGTTTAAAACTGAGAAGAACAGTATTAGAAATGACTGGTACTTCAGTAATTCTTGAATCAAACATAAACTTGAATTCTTGACACATGTAAGTTATTGGAGAGTACTGATTATTTATACAAATGTTTCTATACCATCATCTTGTGTATTACTTCAAAGAGATTGATATTAGGTGAAAAATAATGCCAAAAAATCCCTCCAACACTATTTGTTGCCCTTCCGTCTCTCAATGCATCCAAAGTGAGGGGCATGGAGAACACTAAAATGAATAAATTCCCCTGGTGAGCCAAAGAGAATAAATAGTCTTCACAATGAACAATCTTTGTATTAAGTGTTGGCCTGATCACCCCACAGTACAAACACACAGAAACTCTGACTTCCTACCAGATTAAGGTGACCCAGCCATTCTGCATGCATAATTACAGAGAAGAGAACTCAATAAAGAGCCTTCTCTCAAGAAGCACAGGAGAAGTCAGCTCAGGGAAAGCAGAGAGGTCTTACTGTGTGTACACTGTTTCAACATTTAAGGATCTCTCTTTAGATAGATAGATCACTAGCCAGGAATTTGCTTCCCTTTTATCCCTATTTCAAAGTATTTTTCTGGCAGGTTCTTTTAAGATCTCATCAGATATGTGGGTATAGTGCTTTACTCACTCTGACATTTTACATTTTTGGGAGGCAGAATGAGGACTTGCTACTAAGACACAAATTGTGAAAAGAGAGTATTTATTACACTTTTGCACAGAGAAACAGTATTACCTGAAAAAAAAATATGTACCTGCAAATGACCTAGACTTACAATATTAATAACAGATTTACCTGTTTAAGAGACATGAAATATAAATCACTCTAAGGAATTTGTGATGCATTAACATTACATAAAGCAGGGTTACCTTGGATGGAGATTTGTCTCTCTAGTATCTTCATTTCAGTTGGAGATTTTGCAATGTTATTCACTAATGTTTTGCAAATGTTATAGTGCATATTGATAAACCAACAATGTGAATCTCTAAATATCCAGCTCTTGAAGTTTACAATCCAGGATTTTATCTCCGAACTTTGTAGGATGGCTGCTAGTCTTTCATTTTTTCTCAATGTTGCTTACTCTAATCAATGAGAAATGCTTATCAAAACATTTTGTGTGTTACTTAGAAAAAGCTATACAGATAGATTTCTTAATTGATACATAACAGATGTATATATTTTGGGGGTACATGTAATAGTTTAATACATTCAAATAATGCATTAAGATAAAATCAGGGTAATTGGGAGGTCTCTTACCTTAAATATTTATCTTTTCTTTATGCTACAAACATTATAATTCATCTTTTCTTGCTATTTTGAAATTTACAAGAGATTATTTTTAAGTACAGTCTCCCTATGATTTATTGAACAGTAGCTCTTCAAATATGTAATTAGATAGAAGAAATAAGACCTAGTGTTATAAGTATCTTTAACATCATATTCAAAATGATGGTATAAAACAATTCATATAATTGATATTTCAGTTTCACTTCCCTGCCTTTAATCATGCTGTTGGGCCCACTTGAAATATCCATTTATTTCCCTCCTCATGTAAAAAGTCAAAATTCACCTTTTCCAAGGAGTTCTCCCTAACCTGTCAACACCTATAGTTTTCTTCTTTTTATGACTGATAACATACCCACGATTTGTGCCAACAACTTTTTTACTACATTAGATCTATATTGTTAATTGATTTCCAGGTCTCTCCATCTGCAGTGTAGGCTCCTTAGAAGGTTCAGAACTTTGTTTTCTATTGTTCCTGAATTCCAGCTCATGGAATGGTAACACTTAATAAGTGCTCAGTAAAAATTATCTGAATTAAATTTAATGTCAACATCCAGTGTCATCCTAGTTTGGCTGGCAGATGTAGAGGCCTCTAAGAAGTAATGAGCAACTGAAAAAGAATAATTCTTACATAGTGGTTCCTAAATACCAAATTCCAAACTCCTGAAGAAATATATGATTTGAAATTTACAATAGTCCTAATTGGCTAACCTTCTGCAACCTGGCAGAGAAAATTTAAAATACAGGCCTCTTAAATTTTTATTAATGTTTCCCCTGATATCTTTATTATTAATAATTTTTTCACGGATCTCCAACTTTTTCAGAGACCTTTCAAAATTGTCATACAAATTTTTATGGCATGTTTGGTTATGTTTTCATATAGCTTGAAAATCAACAACAGGATACGCCTCCAACCAATTATGATCTGATTCTTATAAGGTAAAGTTTTATTTCAGGCTTAAATAAAAGTAACTCGAAAACTCTGCAAGGGCAAGAATATAAATGGCCCTGATGAATCACAAAAGGAGAGGCGTTGCAATCATAGGTACTCGGATACAACAGTCAGAGAGGGACTACCATCACACCCTTAAATTATAGCATTCTTGGTGTTATCAGAAGCTCCAGAAACCTATTCCTCCTACACACAAACACATCCTCACCCTAACTGTTCACCCGCAGTAATGGAGGGGAACATTAATACCTTATTTTCAGCTCAGAATTAATTTTATATATCTGTGCATAACTGGATTCCAGGAAGAACTAAATGGGATCTGTAGGATGTATGTGAACAACTAATTAGCCACAAAGTTTCTTATAATATCTTCATTTGAATGATTCTTTCATTGAAAATAATGGTCTACATCCTATGGTGAAACAGATTGAGTCAGCTGTTCCCTCTCTGAGCTTTTCAAGTGGTGAGCTGATGAATTTGTCCTTTATAGGTGGGATAATTTGGGCCTTAAATTCTTGTGTTTTTTCCTTTTTAACAGTTGCCTGTTTCCTTAAAATATCTACTCTCCTTGTCTGTGTATACTCAACCTAGTCTGATGAGAAGCAAACTAGAATATCTAGGAAATTATTATATCCAACAGGGAATAATAGTATAAAAGGAGATGAATGGTCCATAGCATCATTATAAGACCCTTTGGTCTACAAATTATCTGAGTATATAAAATATTGATAAGTGAGGTAGCCAAAGTTCACAAAGTACTGTGTGTGTGTGTTTCTGTGTGTGTATGTGTGTGTGTATGTGTATGTGCATGTATGTGCATTACTGACAAGCAGACTTAAGCAGTGGTTGAAAAAAATTGGAAATGTTAATACATCCCTCAGAAGTTGAAGCACCTTTTATGAGAATATGATTAGCTCTAACTGCATAACTGTGTTCTTTGATGAAATGATAATCATACCACTACCACAAGCAAAACTTGTATTTTCTAATAATTTTTCAAATGACTTTCATGGTGATAACCATTTAACTACGACCATTGATAATAGATAGAATTAGCCGAGTGTGTTGTATTTGCCAGGCATTGTGCACACACAATCTCACTTTTCATCTACCAGACAATTCCAAGTGGTCAACAACTACACTTGCAGAGTAGTCAGTTCTTCTCATTCTGCAGATGAGAACACAAAGGCTTAGGCAGATGAGCGAAGCTTCTGAAGATCATCCAGGTAGAAAATGGAAAAGCAGAGACTCAGGGCTGAATATTAGCCACCAACTAGAGGATAGGATTTATGCTAGAGGCAGTTCTATGATCATTTGGTATCTGGTTTTAACAATATTTTCTGAATTAAAAAATTAGGAAAATAGCCTGATGGGAACAGCAATTTATACGCAGGAGGAAATGAAACAGCATGTTTGAAATTCTAATTCTATTGGATAATTATTACAATATAATAGTTTATGCTTTTGAGCACAGGGCAGATTCCAGTCTATGATACAGTGAGCTGCCATACACTAGAGTTTGGCTTCAGTTAAATGTGATCTTTGAAACATGATACATAAGTCTTCTGCATCAGAATGTGAGTTCATGAATTGATTTTCTCTTAACCAAGAGAAAATTAAGCAAGGCCTTAATGAATAGTAACTTTGATTTCCTAAGGACATATTGTGAGAAATCCACCGTCCTTTGGAGCAGAAAGTTCTCAGATGAAGGACAATGCTAATGTAAAATAGATGATTTCATGTTGTATTCAAAACAAGTTTCTATACACTGTGGTAGAACTGGAATGACTTTCCTATTTCTGTACTGAAATCATAATGTGAATGTTTTTCATAAAATAATAATTTTAAGCAAACAGCATGTTGGCCAAAATTGTTGGGTCGTTCTCAGTTAAAATTTAGCATTAATATGACTAACTCATAAGTAATTCAACATTGATATAAACACTGCTTAGTTTCCAAAGAAAAATATTTTTCCAAAGTCCCAGAAATCATTTTTGCAGTTCATTTTTATTACACAAAAGCTTGCCGTATATTAATCAGCAGAAGAAATTTTAACTATTCAGTAGTTTTAAAAGGCTACATTTAAGACTTGCTACTTGAAGTGGAATGATGAATCAAATTTGATGTAAAATATTTTGCCTTAAAAAATCCTCCAATGAAATAATCAGACGGAAAAGCGACAGTAAAATGTAGAACTTGTCATTTTTAAGAGCCAATATCATCTTAAATGATAGGGATTCAGTTTCTATGGAGCCCTTCTTGGGCTCAAGTTCAACACTTTAATGTGATAATCAGCTTAAGCTAAAATTTTTTGCACTTTTGGGCAGAAAGGTTTCGTGTTTGAAACAGATGCAAATGAATGCTAAGAAAGGAGAAATCTTGCAGAATTCAATTTAAAGAGCTACCTTCCATAAAATTCTGTCTACCGGCCTGTCTCATCGAACGAAGCAGCAGGCAGGGAAACCAAGGTTATCGGTCCAGTATTCTCCTGCTTGAAATTTTCTACACCATGTGTTCCTCTCAGTGTCTCACATTTTAAGCACTAATTGCTCAAATTTATTGGAATCATAAATGTTAAAAGATTATCGAGACAATTTTAATCCAGTTTGCTAATTTTAGAGAAGAAAATCGAATTCAGAGAAGTTGTATGTGACTAGCTCAATGCTACAAAAATTTGACCAAGGTACCAAAATGTCCAATTGTTATACTGAATGTTGATTAGTCTGTAAGTTAGCCATTAGTACTGTCACATTACTGCGATTTTGCAAACAGTAAAACTAATTAACAAATATACCAATATGTTTGTGATCAAACGATCAATCTTTTGAAACAATTACCTCAAGAGGATATAGAAACAGTCTAGTAATTGGCAAAATGTTTTAAGTCACCTTTTCAGAACCAGATTTTATGACATTAATCCATTAATTTATTTATGACTTAACAGCATTGAGAGCTTACTCTGCATTCAGCACTGCAAATAAAGAAGTAAAAGATGGTATGTTCTTGTTCTTATGGACAGCAGGAAAAGTAAAGACAGATGACAGGAGAGATGAGTAGAAAATATGGTAAATAAAATTGGAAGATTGATTAGATATAAGCTATGCAAGTGACAGCAGAGAAGGAGAAGGTTATTAATAATAATTTACATATACTATATTAGGCACTGATCTAAGTCTTTATCAAAACTAATCCTCAAACCAATCCTATGAGGTATAACTATTATCATCTGTATTTTACAGGTGAGGAAACAGACTCAGAAAGGTTGAAAAACTTGCCCAAAGTTACAAGGCTGGGCTATAAACCCAGGAAGATCAACTATAGAGTCCACATTCTTAAACATTAAGCTACCTGATTTTTTTTTTTTTTTTTTTTTTTTTTTGAGATGGAGTTTTGCTCTTGTTGCCCAGGCTGGAGTGAAATGGCACAATCTCGGCTCACTGCATCCTCCGCCTCCCAGGTACAAGCGATTCTGCTGTCCCAGCCTCACAAGTAGCTAGGATTACAGGCATGTGCCACCACATCTGACTAATTTTTTTGTATTTAGTAGAGACGGGGCTTCACCATGTTAGTCAGGCTGGCCGCGAACTCCTTACCTCAGGTGATCCACCTGCCTCGGCCTCCCAAAGTGCTGGGATTACAGGCATTCGCCACTGCGCCCGGCCGCTATCTGATTTTGATAGACTACTTATGAAGACTTGAGAGTCTAAGCAGATAACAGTATTTCTGAAATGAATTGGGTATGAAGGAGTAGAAGTTGGTAATGAGGAAAGGAAAAAGATGGTCAGTTTCTTTATTTGGACAGATTCAACGTATCTGTTAATGAATCAGCATTTGTAAATATTCATCAAGGCTGCAGACATCTCTTTGAAAGCTATAAGCACAAGAGGACAAGAGGTAGCAGTTAAAAATATGAATATGGCCAAGTTTCCTCAGAGAGCATATTGAGTGAGAAATGGGGTTCCCTGAAGTACAAACACCAACATTTAAGGAAATATAGCAGAAAATAAGACAACGGAATTAACTGAGATAAAGATGTCAAAAGGAAAAAAATAATAAAACATGAGAATGTTATATGAGGAATTCAAGAACAAGGGCATGTTTCACGGTATTGACTTCAAAGAGAATTGAAGAAAGACAAGGACTAAACATTGGGAGTTGATAACAAGGAAGTTATTCCAGCAAAAGAGTAAAAAGCTATTCTGTGGTATGTAGAAGCATGATTTTGAGGTGGTCAGGAGTTAGTGACAAGATGACCTCCTTTGAAGAAACTTTATTACCAAGTGAAAAAAATAAGAGTGAGGGGAAGCAGAAAAGGATTTTTTTTCTGAATAATCACATCTTCATGTTTGTATAAAAGAGACTGCATCAAGTTGATATCTCACTTTTAAATGATAAACTTTAATTGTATTCACAAACAAAAAAGTCTCTTAAGGGGAAATTATTTGCCAACATTTGAGACATTTAAAAAAGTATGTTGCAAACCCTAAGATTAATTCCATAAAATAAAACTCAGATATATTTTAGTAAATGTACATAGCACCAGAAACTGCACTTGGCTCTAAAGGTCAATAATAAGCAAATACAGACACAGTTCAGAAATGAATTTTTGTTAAACAAAGATAATATGCCAAATTACTATAAGATAATGAAAGAGAGCATATTTCATTAATAAATTATATAAGGTAAAGTATTTTGTGAAAAGATATTTGGCAGCTGCAATAATATTTAGAAAAAGAAATGCTTCAATCTATCTGCAATACAATTAAATTTGGATTAGAAATGTCATGCAATATGGAATTTGTATATTCTTGGTTTATTTTAGACCCTGATTAAGCCATATCTTGTTTATCATAGTTAGAGGTTCTAATGTTATTAACGTTTCTTCTAAAATAGGATTCTGACACATCTATAAGAGAAAAGCTTGATCACCATTAGACAAATAAGTAAACATTCCCCCTTTCCATTATTATAAAGAATATGCACATTGTAAGTTCAAGAATAGTTTAGAAAAAAAATACTGAAGTAGTAAAGGGCCCATAAAACCCTTCCTCTTGTATTTTCTATCTCAGATTGCAACACTGTTCACTTAATTACCCAACATGTTAGAAACTGTGCTATACCCTTCATTTCCCCATTGCCCACATAATTCACTACTCCCATTCAGTTCTACTTGTGTATACATGAAGCCTAGCTATCATCTAGATTTGAGTTATCATTTTCTTTAGTCTTAGAACAAATCAAACTGCTTTCAATTCTGCTCCGTCTCAATCTCAATCCATTCCACAGACCTAGGGATCATTCTGAAATGGAAATCAATATCTTCAATGTCTTTTGATCATCAACAGATGGAAGCTCAAGATTCTCAACATGATTTTAAAAAGCTTAATGATCTGACTCATGTTTTATTCCATCTCAACATTCAGGCCAAACTGAACACTCACAGTATTTCAAATACTCCAGGCAGAATCCTATTCCAGCCTTTGCAGAAACTGGCCCCTCTCCATGTAATACCCTATCCCCATCTTGCCAACTTCTTTACCAGGCTAATGCCTACTCTTCTTTCATTTGCCCAGATAGATATCTTCTATACAAATCCTCCCTCAAAGCCACCAGATTGAATTAGGCATTTCTCCCAAAGTTCCCCTTGAAGCCTTTACTTATCCCATCAGAAAATTTATAAAACTATGCTGAAATTGCCTCTTTACATATAATCTATCTACATGAGGCAACTTAAAGACAAAGTGTTTGTCTTCTTTACTTTTAGACATATACCAGCAAAAGAATAAACAAATAAGAAAAACTCATTTCTATATATAATATACCAATAAATTTGGACAAATAACTTTCCACAAGCCTTTGTTTACACATCTGTAAAAGCATGGAATTACAGAAAAGAGAAAAAGATATAATAAAGCTAGAACCCATCAGTAATAAGGCAAATTTTAATATATGCTATATTGTTGAAATTTTTGTAGTAATGATTCCTTGTGAAAACAATATCATAGATAAAGCTGCTTTTACAAGCAGCTTGAAACAGCAACATGATATTCTTCTTGTGCAGAACTCCATATTCCAGATTTGAGCTTTCCTATCCACATTTTGACAGTCCATCAGTCAAAGAATTCCCTGCAGAAAACTACAATAGTAACCCAAGAATTACTGACTAGTTACTAAGAGTTTTCTTCAATAGATTAGAGCTGTTTGAATAATAAAGATGTTACCCAGCAAATATATAAATACATATTCTTCTGCAATAGAATTCTTAATATACAGAGTATAATAGAATAAGACAACCTTAAAAATTAACCTAACTCTTTGGAGATTTCTACATAGAATTGCTTGTGGGTTGTATTCATTTTACCAAAAAAAGTATATAAATTTAAGGGAACAAATTTGTGCTGTATAAAACATGATAAATATTAAGAATTGTGTTTAATAATTCTTATGAAATTATATAAGCGTTAAACATCTTATCTCTAATTTCTGTGCCTAATAATTATATAGAGTTTATAATAAACTATACAATTTATGTTCTCACTCCTAGAAATTCTGAGTCAGTACTCTGGTTCAAGGCAGAGGAATTTACATTTTAATGAGCACCTCAAATGATTCTGGTATATGTTTCAATCAATTCACACTTTAGTATCCTCTCCATGAAATATGTGCACCTTTGTTTCTTATTTTAGTTAATATACTGTTGAATATACCTACTCATGTAGAGTAACATTTGTAGATACTTGTAATGTAGGGAAGGGGATTCTCATTTTCCATATTCAATTTGAGTTCCAATGATATTAATATATTTTCTTAGATTTTAACTAGAACTCTACATACTAGGAATAGGTAGCTACAGAACAGACAATGATAATGATGTTTTCACATGACTGTTTGCCAAATACTGGTATTAAATTAGAAGATGAAGTGAAAAGCACTGAAAGGCACATGAGAAGAGCTGTTCTGCCATGCTTTTCTGTGACCTTAGGCAAAGTATTTCTGTGACCTTGGACAAGGCATCTAATGGCTGTGGACCCCAAGAGCCGTATCTGTGAAAATAGATTGGAGTTGTTTAAAAAGTGTAATTGTATTGTGTATCTTATGTAATGTAGTCTATTCATAACAGAAAAGAGAGGGAATGAAACTGTTAGGGAAAATAATCATTCTAGTGTGGTACCAACTTCTCAGTCTGCATCTTTAGTAAAGGGAATGATGGCAAGGCCTTATCAGATACTCACCCAATAGATAAAAGTATTAGTTCATAATCTAGTTGTGTAACAAGGTTTCTATGAAAATCTGAGTTAGGATCCATTAAGTGCTAACAAAGTTGATTTAGGGAATTCTGGATGTAAGAGTAATTCTGCATGGGTGTGAAGTCATAGTCCATTCTCTGGACACAGAGATTCCATGGTTTTCAAAATAAAGTGCATATCTATTAAGTCAGTGAAAAAGGGTCATGAGACTTCTTTCTACAGTGTTCCTTCTTTGAAGGATAGAAGATATAATTGAATATCCTTGCAGAGGATATACCTGAGAAGGAATTTGCAAGATTCTGCTGCTGTTCTAGACTTGGGAAATACAAGTATGAATTGTTGACAAATATTTTAACTTTCAATAGTCCCACAAGGTGAGAGTGATTACTCAGTTTTTCAGTGATCTAACACAAGGATTACATAATTGTTTTCTAATTCCTGAATCTAGAAGTCATCCTATTTATCAAGCAAAACTTAAGAGACTTAATAATGAGTTCTCCCAGACCACAACGCCTATCTTCAGGGATAGCTGATGGTTATCATAAATAGAAATGACCCCCAAGGAGCTTCTGGTACCAAAAATGGTGCACTTGCTCAGGGACTTGTACATTTTTTTCTACCTATTACTGACATATGTATGTCAACTCTGCCACATTGGCATTAATAATATTTTACCCTGAAATAACAGAGTTGTTCATGGATTGGGGAATAGGGAAATGATTAATAGGGAAAAGAGACCTTGATCTCATTATTCTAAATTGCTTTAGGTAAAACAGACTGGATATTAATACATCTTTTAAAATATTTGTGTCACCACTTTTTGTGTGTGTGCACACGGATATTTTGCCTTTTTTTTTTTCCTTTTAAGATGAGGTCTGGCTCTGTTCCCAGGCTGTAGTGCAGTGGCACAATCGTGGCTCACTGTTGCAGCCTCCACCTCCCAAGTTCAAGAGATCCTCCCACCTAAGCCTCCCAAGTACCTGGGGCTACAGACACATGCCACCACACCTAGCTAATGATTTTATTTTTTATGGACACAACAGGGTCTTGCTATATTGCCCAGGCTGATCTCCAACCCCCGGGTTCAAGCAATCCTGCCTCCTTGGCCTCCCAAAGTGCTGAGATTATAGGCATGAGCCCGGTCTTGTGTCACCTCTTTAGCAAGAATTCCCATTACGATTTTTGTAAGGGTCACTAAGGCTCAGAACAGTTAAATAAATTGGCATGACAGAAATACAGATATGTAATATATATATTGTATATATTATTATTATTGTTTCTAAATCTTATCCCCCATATATTTATTATTTTTGTTAAGACACTGTTAATTTTTAATAACTTTTTAAGTTATGTATCCTTCTTCACATGATTTTGATAGAGCTTTAAATATATTTACATTAATACCTAAAACTCTCACAATGGGCTAAGTTGCTGGCTCATTTGTTAAGTTGATGATTATGCTTTACAAATGAATGCTTTTAAAAAAACAGCAAACATTTTGTCTGTGTATAAACCTGTGTTGCATTTTTAGAAATGGAAAATCATTTTTCATCAGAACATCTATTATCAGATTTATTTATTTGAAGGAAAAAAAATCTTATGAAAGAATCCCCATGTTCCTGCTCCTGTGGTGCTTATCAATGTTCAAGGATCATTGAAACTAACACTATTATTTTCCCTTCAACAACTGAAATGATTGCTGTGTTTTTGCATGGGAGTAGAAATGTTTTTCTTTGTTAAAAATCTATAAATATTACCATACTTCCAGTCTGTGGACAGTCATATGTAATTATATATTCTTAATATAATTTCCTAGTAATCCCAAATCTCAGTAGGGATGGTATTCTGTTTATATTTGTTGCAACATCTCCCTCCACTTAATACAAATGACTGCCTTGTGTGTCTTTATTGTTTTGAAATCCATGTATCTGTCATCAGAAAAATAGCCCAGGATGGAGCTAAATGAACATAAATTTGTCAACATTTAGAAACTTGAGCTGCAGATCTCTATTTCAAAGAGCAATGTGGTAAAGCACTTCCAGAATTTTAGCTACCAAGGTGAGGACATCCCATAAACTTCTGCAATCACCTATTTTTATATGTAAATGCTTTCAGAGAAACACAAATATCTAAAATGAGCAAATGCTTTTATCCTCCCAGTATAAAGCATTGCTTATAATTGCTTCCTGACATGATAATTATGCAGTATATTATATTCATTAAGATTTATATTTTTTATTAAGATTTATATTTCTGCCTGCAAAGCTAGCTACAAATTTTAAATTTTGCACACCAACATCATGGGTGTCATCATGCCAGAAAAGAAAACGAATCTTTAGGGAATAAAATTAGATATTTGTAGATAAGATCACAGTCCATAACCTCAAACCAGGTAGGCACACAATTCTTTCATCTTTCTCTCTATTTAGATATACTTTGCATCAATGATGCATGTAATATTCTTGAATTTAACCAATTTTTGCACAAAAGATTAATTTAGCACTTCCTTATGTGTGTTTTTGGTAATAGCCTTAGAAGAAAAATGTTTGTCACAAAGCAATTTCCAATTTAAAGCATCAAAAAAAAATTCAGGAACACTTAAATAAGCCTTTTCTCAACATAAATAGAGGAACTACATTTAATGACTGTGAGACAGACAGCAAATAAACTGTCTTCTAATTCTGAAGATTAATATTGTAGTAAATTCTGTGGAGTTGCATGAAGACTGCTGTATATTAAGCTAAAAAATGATCAGCCCTAAAGCTCCATAAGTATTTTGTGATTAGTTAAAAATTATTGGACTCTGGAACTGTTGATACTAATGAAACTTATCAGATTCCTATTTATACTTAGCAAAATGTGCAATTTCATTATTAGGATAAAAGAACAATCAAGAAAAAAATATCTTCTTGAACTTCAAATAATTTAATTGATATATAGGAAGGAGAAATTAAGGGATTCTATTTTCTTTCAAAATACATTTGTATCTTACTTTAGGGCAAAGTTTTATTAAAATCAAACCCCAGGACTTCCAAAAAAGTTACTTAAAATATGTGGCAAATGTTCCAGCCATGGAAATATTGCTTCAAAGTACAGTTAATAATCAGGATTAGAACACCTTGCCTTTGTGTTGGGAAATGGATTAGTGCATGGGTTCTGAGCCAGACTGCCCTGTTTCTAACTTCCCTTTGTTTGTTCCCTTTAGTAAATTGCTAAACCTCTGTCTGTCTTCAATCCCCTTATCAATAAAATGAAGGTGGTACTTCATAGGGTTGCTTTGAGGATAAAATAAGTTAATTTAGAAAGTGCTGCATAAGTGTTTGCTATGGTGAAGATGATGATCATTATTAATTTGGTATTTGGAATTGATTCTTTCATAAGGGCAGGGGCATATCTTTTTTTTTATTTTGTTTCCCCTCGCAATTCTTAGAATAAATATTCAACAACTTTGGCTGAAAGAATGATCAGTCTTTAACCTCTGGTCGCCCTATCATTTACTAGCACCCCCAGCACTTGCAAAGGGTAAACAAACAGGAGTAGAGTGAAAAATAAAATGTTAATGTTAGGACATAGTTATGATTTCAAACTGATCTAGGAGGAAGTTTGCAAAAACAAGTACATTTATCTTTAAATGTACCCATACTATGCCTATTCCTTCTACATAAAGATATTTCTGAGGTGACCACATCGTATCTTCCAGTTGTCATCTTCCTCGGCACAGTGTAACCAAAGACTACAAATAACTGAATGCTCTGGTTTCAGACTTCCTTGATTAATGACAAGAAAAGCAAAATACCTTCCACTGGAGTATTACTAACAATACAATTTCTAATGGTTAATCATTGCCTCTGAAAATTATCTAATTATTTCCTGATTGTGTCTTCTTACTTACATAAAGTAAAACTTAATATCCCAAATTATTTTTCTTATTTTGGAGGATTTTATATTGGTGCAAGTCAACATTAAGAACTCAGAAGGAAGGAAGTTTTAGCCTTCTGCCTATTTACAAGCCTGCCTGTGCCTGCCCCACCAAAATTCCCAGAAAACATGCAAAATGTTCCTGAATCACCAAAGAGAAACCATTAATTGTTTAAAAAACAAAACTGACTTTGGATCAATAAATACAAAATACTGTCATAAAGAAAACTTTCTTTATGTTTTCCAACCTAGTAAGTGTTACTTAAAAAAAACCTGAGTCAGAGAATAGTAAAGAAAGTAAACAATACTTTTAGCTTAAATTACCTTTCCAGTAAAACACAGTATAATATTTCTCTAAGATGCTTTTGTAAAGTCTGTTTATAAACTGAGATTCTAAGATAGAAGATAGTTAAGGTTGATTTGTAATTGGCTGGCAGCTTGCACAAGACCACAACAGTGACAGGTTGATAGAGCTATAATAGGGACAGGGGATCTTTTGGACAGAGATTGATTTTTATTTGACAAATGCTAATGATGCTCAAAACAAAACAAAACAAAACAAAACAAAAAAACACTGAAGCACTCCAAGCAGTGTTAGGTAGTGCATTAAGGATATTCAGAGAAGTGTCCGTGTCCCTTTTTGTGTAAATATTTATTTTTATTGATTTTCCTCTTCTTAACATTGTGTAAATAACTTCTGTTTGAACATAATTTTGGAATATCTGCACAATAGAAAGAAATTAGATGTTTGCAAATAGACAATTGAGCCCTAGGGATATTTGGGGTTCTCCCTTTTTAAAAATATTTGTATTTCACAGAGTGAAATAGCAGACCCTGGAGACTCCTGAAAGTGGGATGATGGGAGGCGGGTGAAGGATGAAATATTACCTATTGGAGACAATGTTCACTGTTCAGGCGACTGGGTAAGCTACAACCCAGATTTCACCACTGTGCATTATATCCACGTAATACAACTGCACTTTTACCTCCTACATCTATAAAAAGTAAAAAAAAAAAAAAAAAAAAAAAAAAAAAACAGCTTGTGATCCTCTGTAAGAAAGCATGCTTACACTTGCCTTGATAGCTGCATATGTATTGAACCTATGTAGTATGAACCAATAAAAAAAGAAATGTTTTAATAACAAAAAAGTGTATTTCAGATAATCTTCGTGTAATTTTTGCATTTTTCTGTTTCTCTCTCAATGGCAATTAATTTTTCCTCAATCTCATCATATCCTCTTCTATACCCAGGTATAAATAACATATTACCTTTCTTATTAAAGATGCTTCTCAGGTGAAGGACTCAACTACTCCATTATTTAGTATAGTTGTATTTCTATAATGATTTTCTCACAGTGTCACCTTCATCTTCAGATTTCTTAAAAGTCCAGTCATCAGGCAGTATTTTTCTCACAAACATAACACCACCAGCCCTATTCTTAAAGCTAAGAGTGACTTTTCCTTTTCTGTCCAATATCCAAAGCGGTATAAACAGTTGGTGTTTCTTAAATATGTCTTGTGTTAATAATGTTATAAATGCTTGAAAAATAAAAGTACCGCTGTGATACTAACAGTTCCGCAACTTTGTCTTTATGAGGAGTCCCTGCACGCTGCTTAGGTCTCTGCTGTCTTACCATTTCTGTGACTATAATGGCTCCTGGTAGCCCTCAGCTTCCCACAACTACACCCCCATGAGCTTCACTGAAACAGATCGTATAAGTACTTCTTCACAGCTGCACACATTCTGATACCTATATGGTTGGTGTACAGACTACATGTCCCCAGACATCTGTTCCTAGTTCAGCCTTTACTATATTTAGCCTTTATTTGTGACTTATCCATTGATCTAATTTTAAAGTTTTGAATTGTAGAGAGAAGCCAAAATATGAATTAAAGAGAGAAAAAGATAGAGAGAAAAATATTATGAAGTCTAATAAATGAATTAAAACCAAAATCCAAAAATTGTTATGGAGGGAATCTTGGCTCCAATTTGATGCCCTCAAGTTTTAGGCTCTGTGCCTTCCACATAGCAATGATTCAATAGGGGTTTGTGAAAGGAACAGAGGGAGAGAAGGACAAGGCAGAAACCTTGCTTTTCCTAGAATCTGTTACTGCATTGAGGATATCTTACCTTTCCATGCTTCTCACGCTCTATTCTAGAAAAACATGAAGAGGAAACAATATAAGTTTAGATTTTTATTTTACATAAAGCATCATAGCAAGAAATTACTCCTTAGGGCCCCTCTGCATGTTTAACATATGTCTTCTCTTTAAAAACCACATAACTCTTTCTTAATGAAGCATCTTCCACAATATACATTACCTAAACATCTGGCTAAGTAAAACCGATTATACTATTAAAAATAAACCAGGATTTGCCAACAATATGATCCAGTAGTGTAGTCTTCCTCAAAGTCAGATATTTGTACTCTAAACACAATTGTGTGGAATCCTGATTGGATTTTTCAACTAGAATACTTTTTCTTCTTTCTTTTCTATAATATCATTTAATCTCTACTTTCAAAACCTGATTAGAATGGTAAAACTAGGAATAGTGACAGACAGTGTAACAACAGTAAGCAGACATGCCTAGCTTGCTAACCGGGATTTTTCCAGCTTTATTTTCCTGGCTAATTCCTTTATTAGCATTGTGTATCTGATTTGCTTTTATGTGCGTATCAGCTGGTTAAATGAAAAGAATGATTGCCTTGATCCTTGTCATGTAAGTTCAGTCAGAAGCCTAGGATGGAGCTAGTGCTAGCCTTTTCCCATCCTAATTATGAATGCTTTTTTTTCAAGTAAATTAAAATACAGCCCATTGATTATTTAAAAATTGTGCAAAGGCCATCTGTTCAAAAAATATTTTCCTACATTAATGTGAAAGAAGTGAATGTGTAGGTACATAGGTTGTAGTATTGGACTGCAGAGTGAGTTCAAAGGCAATGCATTCTATATTTTCACTATTTACCAAAACAATGCAGAGGTGTATGGTTTCTACACAGATGATTTTTTATGGTTTATTACTTATAAAAATGCCTTATGCGTATGTCAGGTAATACATTGCCTTACTTATTGTGGCATTTGATGATTTATCACCATTTAATAGTTTGAGAAAGTGTGAACATAATATGTATATATTTTTGAGACAGAGTCTCACTGTCGCCTAGGCTGGAGTTCAATGGCATGATCTTGGCTCACTGCAACCTCCAACTCCCAAGTTCAAGTGATTCTCCCACCTCAGCCTCCTGAGTAGCTGGAATTACAGGTGTGAGCCGCCACACCCAGCTAATTTTTGTAGTTTTATTAGAGATGGGGTTTCACCATGTTGGCCAGGCTGGTCTTTAACTCCTGACCTCAAGTGATCCACCCGCCTTGGCATCCCAAAGTGCTAGAATTATAGGTGTGAGCCACAGTGCCCAGCTGAGCGTGAACATAATCTATATAACCAGTTTAATAAAATAGTTTGAAATGGAATCTAAGGAGGGAGATTAACAATTCCAAACACACACATATGCACACCCACAAACATATGAGATATTTTTCTTTTTAAAAATGCTGTTATTCTCTTGATTTGTAAACTATTTACGTGTTTAACATAAAACACTCTTTGATTTTGATAAAATATATTGTTAGACCATAAGAATCCTTTTTAGATTATGTGACCTTCAAAATAAAGTGTTGAATCTGGAATTTTATGGTATTTTCCCAATTACAGTTCTCGAAATTCTACCTTTAAAAATTCCGCTAAAACAGCAAGATTTGAGTATTTTCATCTTCCATAGCAGTTAAAGTTGCACATAGGAGCAAAATAAGTACTTTATGTCAGTAATTTTAGAATGCTTTACTTTTTTCTTTTTTGTGTTTTATATTATACATTACCACAGACATTACCAATCAGATTTCAGATGCAATTGTAAAATACATATTCAAAATAGCAGCAAGTATTGTTCCCAGTGCTCAGGTTTGACTAAAATGTTGAAAGTCTCTATCAGAGATATGGAAAGAAACAAATTTCCAAGTTTAGCCCATCTGAAGTTTCTGTAGCACTGCAGACTGAAATGAGGCCTAGCTCTGAAACAAGTGTTTCCCGACTTGCATTTTCCCCCGTTAAGCTTACTTGAAGACTCCTAAGCTCTGTGCACTAAAGTGGGCTGCTCCTCCTAGTAGTCCAGAACATTTAACATTTTTCATAACAAGTGAAGGAAAAGGGTTTGGGAGATAGATCTTCAGTTGGCAATTGGAAGGACATTTCATTCATTAAGAAGTTGTTTAGTGCTATCAATATGACAGTTTGGTAAATGCAAGAAACCTAAAAGGGTGAATGTCTTTATCAGAAAAAGAGATATTTGCATACCAGATATAGTCACAAAGTACTAACTTTAATAAGTAGTCAAGCAAGATACCAGACATTGATCAAAGCACCAATTCTATAATAGCCCACTTTAATAAATTACAGTTGAGAAGTTATTCTCAAATTAAAAGAAGAAAATTTAGAATCCTGTGACAAATCCTGTCTTCACTTTTCTGTATACCATTCATTAAATAACTTAAAATTAGGTATTAAAAATACATGTACATCATTTTAACAAGTAAGTCTCTGCACTTTTGTCCCTGTGCTAGTATTAGACACTTAAAAGAAGACTAAGTTAATGATCCTTTTAGAATGAGGAAAAAATAGAACTAATTTGAATGAATCCTAGAAAACGTTAAGGTTTAAGATCCTTGACTTTTTCTTGTTCTTTCACTAAATAGGTAAAGGATACAATTTTATTTTTCTACAGTAGAATCTAATCTAAAATGTGGCAAAATGACATTGTTGACAGTTGTTTATAATCCAGTTAAATGTATTTTGGGTGTATATTGACCATGGTAGCTTGAACTCAACCACTGTAAAGTGTCTTTGACCATGCAATGAACAGAAATATTTGTCAACAACCAAGCCTTGGATATCATATGTGAAAGATGATTTAAAATTCCAATGGCAATACTTGACAAGGCACAAATGAAAGCAAAAATAAAGGTAAATGTGTCCAATAATGCCATTGGTTACAATATCTGCTAAAGCACACATGGATTTAAAAGGAGAGAATCTTAACATTTAATAAGAGGCTATTCTACACAATATCAAAAAACTAAAATAAATTAATCATAAACTTCTAGACTGGTGCTTCTCAAACTTAGCTTCATTTCAAAATCATCTGGAGCATTAAAAAAAAATACCAGTGTCTGAATCTTACTCTCAGGGATTGTTTTTGTTAGACTGAGGTGCAGCCTGGGCGTTGGAATTTTTATAGCTTCCAGGTAATTCTAATGTGCACCAAGGTTAAAACTCACCATTCTAGGTTTTTTTTCTCTCTCTCTGCCCACTCCCCTTTCTCTATCTTTCTTCAAATCACTTTTGCAACATCAACAAAACAAATAGCTGTTGTTTGATCTTTGGGAAATCTATGTATGATGGTTTTCAGCTATTTTTACAGCTATTTTTTTCTATGTAAACAATGTAAAAAATACAGCTTTTTAAAATTATTTTAAAATTTCTTACTTATAAATAAATATGATCCTTAATGTGAGGACAATTCCATTCTTTACACTTACAAAGACATATAATTAAAAAAATAAACAACTACTCTTATAGTGTGTATTAGAGTTCTCTAGAGGGACAAAACTGATAAGATAGATATTCGTATCTAATAGTATCTAATAGATAGATATTAGTATATAATAGTATATATGAAAGGGTGTTTATTAAGGAGTATTGACTCACATGATCACAAAGTGAGGTTCCACAATAGGCCGTCTGCAAGCTGAGGATCAAGGAAGCCAATCAAGTCCCGAAACCTCAAAAGTAGAAGCCAACAGTGCAGCCTTCAGTCTATGGTCAAAAGCCTAAGATCCCCTGGCAAACCACTGGTGTAAGTCCTAGAGCCCAAAAACTGAATAACTTGTCCAGTGTTCGAGGGCAGGAAGCATCCAGCACGGGAGAAAGATGGAGACCAGAAGACTCAGCCAGTCTAATCCTTCCACGTTCCTATGCTTGCTTTTATCCGAGCCACACTGGCAGCTGATTAGCTGTTCCCACCCAGATTGTGGGTGGGTCTGCCTCTCCAAGTCCACTGACTCAAATGTTAATTTCCTTTGGGAACACCCTCCCAGACATACCCAGAAACAAACTTTGTATCCTTCAATCCAATCAAGTTGACAGTCAATATTAACTATAGCGTAAATTCTCCTTACAAAATAATTCCAGCCACCCAAAATTTGTACACCTGGCTATATGATGCTCAGAAACAGCTTACTTAAGTAGCTCACTTAAGTTTTGGGTGCTTAAATCAAAAGAATATGCTCTTATTTAGCCCTGAATGTCTGGCTATGTTTGGTTTGACCAGAAGTAAGCTGGTGACTCTGGTATCATTATATGGATAAGAACACTCTTCACATGCCCTTGCACGAATTTTCCAATTCTGTCCCTCAGCTTTCTCATATCTAAAATAAATGAGTTTAGCAAAGTCATGTCTAAGGTTCTTAAAAATTCTCAGGATGTACACTTTATTTTTTCACATTAGCAATTTTTTCCTTTGTATATGCATATAAAGGTATACATTGCTCTGTTACAAAACTAAGCTCATGATGTAGACAAAGTTGTATATCCTGATTCTCTCACAACTTTATGTCATTGCTGGTTGTGAGTGTTATGCATATTGTGGATATAGAAAAAATTACCCCCCAAAAGTCAATAGTCATGCTATCTCACCACAACCATTTTGATATAGTCTTCTTCAGCAATTTTTCAGTTAGATTTTATGCATGCACACACACATACACACCCACACAATATTTGAAAAATAATTTTGTAGTAGCAAAGATGAAAAAATTTTGAATGAATTAATAAATATTACAAATAGTACTAACACCAGCAATTAAATATTTAGTAGAATTTCTTTCTTATTTAATGATATAACAAAAATATTTTACAGTGCCATACAATTATAAACCATATTTGAAATGCTACATAATTTTCCATTTTACAAATGGTTAGTTCTTGCCCTACTGCTAAACATTTAGGTTGATTCCATTGTTTTAATTTTGTAAATAATGTTATGTAGAACGACTATATATTTGCCTTTGATTACCTCTAATTATTTCCATGAGTTCACAGAGCATGAAAATTTTTAAAGTATTTTTATTCATATTGACAAACAAGTACAAATTTAAACTTCCTCTAACAGAATGTTAAAAATCTCACACTAACCAAAATTGAGTACTATTTTTTTTTCAGTTGTATGAGTGAATGAAGGATTTACTTCTAAATCTGTTTTCTTCATTCTTCCAAGAAACTGTATCCTCTATCCTTAGGCCAATATCTGAAGGTGAGAAGAATCCACAGATGATTACAGACTGATATAGACTGATGTGCTTATTGCTTACTGTTTTACTCTTTTAAGTAAAGTGAAAATATGAAGATATACAAAAATGTAATAATGATTTCTTAAATAAATAATAATGGAGAGGCTGGGCGCGGTGGCTCACACCTGTAATCCCAGCACTTTGGGAGGCCAAGGCGGGCTGATTGCCTGAGCTCAGGAGTTCAAGATCAGCCTGGGCAACACGGTGAAACTCCGTCTCTACTAAAATACAAAAAATTTGCTAGGTGTGGCAGCATGCACCTGTAGTCCCAGCTACTCGGGAGGCTGAGGCAGGAGAATTGCTTGAACCCGGGGGGTTGAGGTTGCAGTGAGCCAAGACTGTGCCACTGCACTCCAGCCTGGACAACAGAGTGAGACTCCATCTCCAAAAAATAATAATAATAATAATGGGACATTTAAAGATCAATTTAATATTTTAAGAAAAAGCTAAATGAAAAATCTGAGAAGAAAGAATAATAATATTACTGGCAATATGAATTAAAAGCTTCAAAAGTTTTCATACTTTGAACTCATGGAAATAGAGGTGATTAATTATTGCAGAAGATTATTTTCATTTTTTTAATTTACTTAAGTTTTATTCATAACTTGCTATGAATGTACTGATTGTGGAAGATATCTTTCCTGGAACACACATCATTTCTACAATTCTATAAGGGACTTTCTCATACCTCCAAAGATAAGATGAAGATCTGCCTGCCTACCATATCAGCCTGTGTAAGAGAAACTAAGTTAACTCTGACTCCCTGGACTCAAACGACAACAACAACAACAACCACACACAAACCAACACCAAACCGTGTTTTTTTGGTTTTGTTTTGTTTTGAGATGGAGTCTTGCTTTGTCACCCAGGCTGGAGTGCAGTGGTGCAATCTCGGCTCACTGCAACCTCTGCCTCCGGGGTTCACACAATTCTCCTGCCTCAGCCTCTCAAGTAACTGGGACTATAGGTCCCTGTCACCACGCCCGGCTAATTTTTTGTATTTTTAGTAGAGACGGGGTTTCACCGTGTTAGCCAGGATGGTCTTGATCTCCTGACCTTGTGATCCACCTGCATTGGCCTCCCAAAGTGCTGGGATTACAGGCGTGAGCCACTGCGCCAGCCAAAACCTTGGTATTTTTAAGAAAAAATACATTTTTGGCCAGGCATGGCAGTTCACACCTGTAATCCTAGCACTTTGGGAAGCTGAGGCAGGAGGATCTCTTGAGTCCAGGAGTTCAAGACAAGCCTGAGCAACATGGCAAAACGAAGAAGGAGAAGAAGAAGAACAAGAAGGAGAAGGAGAAGGAGAGGAAGAGGAAGAGGAAGAAGAAAAGAAGGAACAAGGAAGAAAAATTAGCCTGATGCAGTAGCATGTACCTGTAGTCACAGCTACTTAGGAGGCTAAGGTAGGAGGATCAATTGAGCCTGGGAGGTCAAGGCTGCTGTGAGCCATGATCAAGCCACTGTGCTCCATGCTGGGTAATGGAGCAAGACCCTGTTTCAAGAAAAAAATAATAATAATATATTTTAGTTAAGATTGTATTCATTCAAAAAAATCCTTTTCCAGAGCAAAGAAACCCCAACTTAAAATTTAACTCATTTTATATTGCCTTTAAAGTGCTAATCTAGCACATTAAAACCTATCACTTCTGGTTGCCCCATGAGTTCATGAGTCTACCATTAGCCAATTAATCACATTCTGTCCTCAACAAAGTAATAAGATATGTCACTTAAGAAATAAAGTTTGTCCAGCCTAGCGAACATGGTGAAATCCTTTCTCTACTAAAAATACAAAAATTAGCCAGGGGCAGTGGTTCACACCTGTAATCTCAAAACTTTGGGGACCAAGGTGGAAAGATCACGAGGTCAGGAGTTCAAGACCAGCCTGGCCAAGGTAGTGAAACCCCATCTCTAATAAAGATACAAAAACATTAACCTGGCATGGTGGTGTGCACCTGTAACCCAGCTACTCAGGAGGCTGAGGCAGGAGAATCACTTGAATCCAAGAGGCAGAGGTTGCAGTGAGTGAAGATTGCACCATTGCACTCCAGCTGAGCGACAGGGCGAGAGTGAGCCAAGATTGTGCCACTGCACTCCAACCTGGGTGACAGAGCAAGACCCTGTCACACACACACACACACACACACACACACAAAGAAAAAAGAAATAAAGAAATAAAGTTTGTAAAGATATAGATTTCTTTCTTATAAAATAAAATTTTTTCCTATTCACTCCAAATCAAACACTTTAATAAGGAAGTTTTTCCAAAGATATACAGAGTCTTATGTTTCTAATGTTATTTAAGTTAAATAAAGAACATATATTTTAACCATAATTAACCATAAATAAACTATAGAAAGAGGATAGAGATAAAATTGGGCAATTTTCCTCTGCTTTACCTCTCCTTTTTTTTTTCCTTTTAAGCAATAAAATAAAAATAAAAATGACTTTTTGACTATACTATTATTATTCTTTTCTTTATTCTCAGATTTATCTTTTAGTTTTTTCTTAAAATATTACATTGGTCTGGGCACGGTGGCTCATGCCTGTTATCCCAGCACTTTGGGAGGCTGAGGTGGGTGGATCATGTGGTCAGGAGATCAAGACCATCCTGGCCAACATGGTGAAACCCACCTCTACTAAAAATACAAAAATTAGCTGGGCATGGTGGTGCTTGCCTGTAATCTCAGCTACTCAAGAGGCTGAGGCAGGAGAATTGCTTGAACCAGGGAGTCGAAGGTTGCAGTGAGCCAAGATCGCGCCACTGCATTCCAGCCTGGAGACGGGGCGAGACTCTGTCTAAAAATAAATAAATAAATAAATAAAATAAAATAAATAAAAATTAAATTGTCCTTTAAAATCTCCCACTGTTTCTTTTTTTTTAAATCATTATTACATTTTTATATATCTTCATAAGGACCTTGGAATCAAGATCCATTTTTTAAAATAGAAAAACATTATACAATAAGCACATCAGTCTTTACCACACTGTAATTATCTGTGGATTCAATTTTTCTCTGTTAAATATGGTAGAGCCCAAGAAAAGTTGGGCTTTTGTTAGGATTATGGAGGGGATTCACTGCATAGAGCATATGTTGGAGAGCTGGTAATGCCTTTAGTGGTCTAAGCTGGCCATCCTGGCTCCATTTCTGATACTGAGAAGTCTGTGGTTGAGGATTAGTCTCAGATCTCTCACACTTCCCTTGATTATACCGATGCCTATGCATAACATTTCACATGAAAATCCCAGTCTCTGTCCCATCGCTCACAGATATTAATCAGTTGTACTAGTTCAATCAGGATTTATGTATCAGCACAGCATAACCCTCTTACACTTTAAGATTTGTCATCAGGCATTAGGAATTTCCAATGGGGGAAAATGTTTTCATAGAGTAAGAAAGACACTAAATGGAATTTTAGTGTTTGGGAGAACAACTCGTTATCCAACTAAGCTATTAAACCTATTTGGCATAGCCCTCTTAAAGCATAACCCTTTAGGTTTGCCTAAAAGGAGAAAGAAAAGGAGAAGGTGACATGGTGCTGCAAACAGGCAAACCGTCTCTCCTCTTTTCCCCACTTTTCTCTCTCCTCCACCCCATCTTCCCTTCCACCTTCTGCTCCACAAGCTAGCAGACAGCAAAACCGGCCGGAAACTTGAAAACTGGCAGAACCCACCAATCAGAATCAGGGTACTGCATACTCAAGTGATAATTATTCAGACAGTCCTGCATTGTTTACAAACACCTGCCCCTGTACCAAATGTCTAATGTTCTCTTTTGATTCTTGAACACATTTACAATTCACTTTTTCTTAGAACTTGTGTTCTGTTAATAAGAAAGATATGGTTTTATTTTATCTTGTAAGAAACTATTTTTTATGCTTGACAAGCTACTTTACTATCTTATACTTTCTGCCTTGTAATATGAAGTTGGAATCTAAAAAAAAGCCCCCAAAACTTTCATAACTTGTTTTTATTATGAACTTGCTTTTATTATGGCACAATGATCAACTTCTAAAGCTAGTGAGTTTCCCATCCCTAAAAGGAGTCAAAATAAAAGGCCAAATCACCTTAGTGTAAGGATAGTTGAACATGGATTCTTAAATTCAGTAGAAAACTGGACTAAATTGTTTCTACATTTTATTTCAACTCCAATAATTCATTTAAGCCACCTATTTTCAAAATTGTTTGAGATAACTTTCAATAAAATATATGTGGTTGGTCGATTCAAGTGGAAATTGAAACTACAACTTCTGAGAACTCAAGATTATAATTATTTCTAATATAAAGTCTTATTAGAAGATATAATAACGAAGTATACCCAGCTAGGCAGAGTTTTCTAAGCTTATTCATACATTCTGAACAAATTTGCCAAATATGACTAGTGTCAACAGACTGCAGATTTTAGAGCCAATTGAATGTTCCTCTCTCTAAAAGCAAGTTTTGTTTGTTTCTCGCTTTCCTATAGAAACTTTATTGAAATACTTAGTATCTGAGTTTGATAGTTTTATATCATAGGACGTTCTTAGCAGACAGTATCTTGCACCCAGTAGGTAGTACGTATAAGTGTATGCATTGAATTGAATATCCTAGAACAGACAGTCCTTATCCAATTCTGTCTTCAAATGTCTTATCTCATTCTGAAGAATGGATATAAATCCTGATGAAGTCCTAATTAGATAGTAAAAGAGGGATAGAATAAAACAATAATGAGCACAGATAGCAACAGTCTAGTGCCTGTCTGTTTGGAGAGAAGCAATCTTCCACCTACATTATTTTCTTTACAGATGAAAAATGTAGTTTGTAGCTTTAGTGTTATGTTCAAATAAAGATTAGGGAAGATGAACAGGCAGCAAGCTAATTGCCTGGAATCTAAAATTGGTAGATCTTAATAATTTTTTTTTTTATGGAGTCTTGCTCGGTGCCCAGGCTGGAGTGCAACGGTATGATCTCAGCTCACTGCAACCTGCACCTCCTGGGTTCATGCAATTCTCCTGCCTCAGCAGCCCAAGTAGCTGGGATTACAGACATGCACCACCAAACCAAGCTAATTTTTTCGTATTTTTAATAGAGACAGGGTTTCACCATGTTGGTCAGGCTGGTCTCAAACTCCTGACCTCAAGTCATCCACCCGCCTCAGCCTCCCGAAGTGCTGGGATTACAGGTGTGAGCCACTGCACCGGGCCAATCTTAACAATTTAACAAGGTGCAAATGAAAAAGAAAGAAAACCTTCAGTCCTCTTAATATTTAAGGGTAGTCTATGTCACTCTTCATCTACAACATTCAATGGAATTGCTTCCAGTCTTTTCTCATTAGATTTTTTCAGAACCTTGACCTGTGGTCACTCTGAGCCCCAGTTCCACAGCAGTGTTAATCACTTCCTCCTCGCCGTCCTTAAAAGATCCCAAGACCTCTCCATTGTGATTTTTTCAAAAAATCAAGTAACCCTTCTCCTACTAGCACCTCTTCCATTTTCCTCCTTTCTAGCAAATCTAAACGTTCCCAATTAAGTTTTTCTCTCCTTTTTTTTGACCATTATGTATACTCTCCTCATTCTTAATATTCTGTAGTCAAACTGTGCCCTCCTTCTGTACTGATAACTGTTTTAAGGACCAATGATCATTTGTTGATTAAATTAGTGGTTGTTTTCCTTCAACCTCCTGCTGTGTTTTCTACTATTGGCCGCTTTCTGCTCACACCACACCTTAGATTGGTGTAGAATTTGTCTACTGCAAGGCCTTAGGTCTCTTAGAAGTACTCTGACTACCCCTCCTCTGCCTCTTTCTCCATCCTCCCATTCCATAAAGTGGGCTTTTCCCTCAAGATATAGACCCAAGCAAATCTTTAAACAATTATTAAAAAAAAATGTTCTAAGATATATAATTAAATAATTCTCCACTGATACCATCTCTTCATCTCTTGGTCAGTTTTTGTTTTATCCTTGGGCCCAATTATGGCCCAGCAGGTATTTTATTATTTATATCATTCATATATTTTTCTTCCTTTCCAGTCTCATTTTTAGCTACTACACACCCATAGAACTCTCAGAAGGACTTTCTGTAGTTTCTTTAGCTTATGACATTAGTTTCTCATCCTATCTGGTTTGCATTGCTCTGTGTGTGTGTATGTGTGTGTGTGTGTGTGTGTGTGTGTATGTTTTATGTGCACATATCTTGTTTCCTCAACTTCCCTATCAGCTCCTGGAGGACAGAAAGTATATTGTACACTTACAGTGTAACCAGTAGTTCTGGCAGAGTCTCTTACTTATGGTTAAGATGGTATAGATACTTGTAATCACGAGGTTAGTGGATAAGTATTCAGTCACTGTCAGGAGCATGGATAAGGAATACAGCGTAGCTCTTTATCCATTGCTTCAGATCTCCACTCAGACCAACACATCCTACAGAGCAGGACCCACCGACACATTCATCGCCAGTTTTGCTAATTCTTCTTGATGACTATTTTCATTTCTATCCCAAATTTCTATTCAAATATTGATTTTTTCCTAATGAATTTTATAATGTGGATATAATGTTAGTCAATTTTTGAAATTGAACAACAAATTGTTGATTTGGAGCATGTATATGTGTGTGTGTTTTATATTGTATTAGTTTGTTAGAGCTGACATGAGAAAGTACCATATACTGGGTACTATGAAAATCTATTTCCTCACAGTTCTGGAGAAAATGCAGAGAAATTGAGATCAAGGTGTCAGCAGAGTTGGTGCCTGTGAGGTCTCTCTCTGGCTTATAGATGGCGGTCTTCTCCCAGTGTCTTCCCATGGCCTTCCTTCTGTGCCTCTCTGTGTCTAAATGTTCTCTTCTTATAAAGACACCAATAATATTAAATTATGGTCACCTTAATGACTTCATTTTCACTTAATTAGCTCTTTCAAGGTCCTTTGATATCTCCAAATAATTACCTTCTGAGATACAGGGGTTAGGAATTCAGCATAGGAATTGTGGGGGGTGGGGGGACACAATTCAGCACATAAAATTTAAGTAGAAAAGTAATTGTGTGAAAAAAAAGCAATATAGAAAGAGAAGAGAGACATTAAACTTTGAGGAAGAAAAAAAAGAATCACAAAAATGTAATCAGTCATCTACCCTAATGTCTGAAGAATTCAGCAGGGAAGGTGTCAACCACAGGACATCAGGGAGGTCACGGGACTCAACACTGCCATTTCAGTGAAGAAAAGGAAGTAGCTAATGTATCCAGTGAAATTCCAAAGGGTGTTAATCATATCAGTTTTTATTCCCTTGAGAAATTCTCTTGAAACTGAGGTAAACATCTGGAATGCACAATTGACAGAGACATATGGAGCTCATGCTTTAATAATATAAATATGCTTTCTATCCTCTTTGGGGGCATAAGTTACATTTTGAATTACCTCATCACACATATGCTGCCCTTGTGTATCAGCAGTTTAGCTAGCATTACATGCAGATCTAAAACTGTCCCTAGACCTGGGTCATTTATTGATTATGTTCGGTCATGGTTTTTACTGATCATTTCTAGTCTCACATTCAGGTGGCTCTTTCAGTGCATTTTAAAGTTTCCTTGCTGCTATCCCTGCTGTTATTTCTTAGGTGACTCATGTTGTAATTTTCCAAACTGACTGTCTTCACAGTGAGAGGAAAAGCATTCACGCAGCTAAAATGGATTTTATGTTCAATGTCATTCTAAACTATCAGTGAAAAAAAGTTGAACAGGTTAGCATTTGAAACAGGTACATGGGGAGCATTATAAAGGGGCTCATTTAGGAATTAGCTACCTGCAGAACATCTTCATGTCAGAAAGATTCCTCGAACTCACAGAAGCATAATGGGACTCACAGCAATACTACTCCTTAGTGGCAATCCTAAATACATGGGCCCACTTTCTGCCGTATCACTATATGTGACATTCTGCAGACTGTGCACACTCACGTGCGCACGCACACACACGCACACACGTGCACACACACACACTTTGGGTGAAAGATGCAATATTAGTTAAAGCAAAAAAAAATAAAATATGCAATTGTATTGGGTTTGTAAAAGAAGAATACCTTATTAATTATCATGATTGACATTGAAATGACCAAAAAAATTCAACAGTAGAAAAAGAAGAAAAATAGGGAAATATGATTTTTTCAGTATATTTGCCTTAATTAGAAGAGTGACTTTTTCCAAGTGGATGATTATACTCTCTTTGGGGTGGTGGCATATAAGAAGATTGAGTTTAGACAGGGCTTTTTCTAACTCTGAAGGCATCTCGTAGTTCCTGACACACACTTAGGTGTGCCTCTCTCTTGAGAGTTACCAAGTATAATAAAGGCATTACTAACACTTGCTTTTTGTGCCTAAGGGGAGTGTAGAGACTTTTTTTTTTTTTAAAAAAAGAAAATCTCCTGGGAAATATTATATCACAAAACTCACCTCTGTGAAGAGATGTCTTTGGTTGGATGATTCTCAAGGAAATATGGATGGAAGAACAGAGGTAGAGAAAGAGAAGGGGTTGGGGGGTGGAGTGTGGGACAGGAGATAGTGAAGGTAAAGAAAGTCACCATGGTTGACAAAGGAGTTTGATATAGTCTGATTTGAAATTCTTTAAGCAGATGAGAAAATGGAGGTGCACAAACTTACATACTTCCTAGGCGTGTCTTGGGCAGACAGAATGAATAGAGAAAAGAATGCAGAGAAACATATGGTGCTAGGACATAGTAGAGAAAGCATGGGTCTGAATTCAGGTAGATAAAAAGAGCATCAGTTTGCACCGTACATTAAGTAGGTCAGAGATCACACATTAGGTATCAAGGGGAGAAAAGAGAGTAGGAAATAAGTAGAGGGCAGGTGTCATCCATATAAATAGGTAAAGAATGAATTCCAGGAAGCAGGGCAGGGAATCAAGAATCTGGGCCAGGGCACTAAAGAGAAACGGGATCACTGACACATCTCCATGCTCAGCTGTTTGAACTAGGGACCTGTACCAAAAGTAATATTTGAACACAATGATAATGACTCTTAATCCCGTAAAGGATCATCTCTAGGAAATTAGATGATCTTTCCCGGTGTCTATGAGCCACCATTGTCTATTCATTTAGTCCACATTAATGAGAAAATTCTCCAGGTTTCACCGTGGAAAATTGGCAGCTTTTGAAGATTGATCCTTCAGCAGTCATATGGCTCATTCCAGCTCAATCGGTAAATTCTGAGCTCATTCTCATAATCCTTTCTCAAGAAAAAATGCTATGGACCACTTGACTTGATTTCTATAGATTGTTTTTTCTATATAGGAACTATGTGGTCAGATTTTTATAAATTTTAGGTATCATACAATATAAAACACACAGTAGCTGTATACTTCACACACAAACAGAAACACACACACACACACACACAGGCATAAAGTACAGATGGCTACAGAATGATGATAACATTGCACCTTCTTATGAAAAGTGTACCCATATGTCCTAAAGTTAAATTAGTGCTATCTAATGATGTTTGACCCTCATGTATTTTTTACTGAGGTCTTTTGATTCTCATTTCCTCCATTTAAATAATGAACTCCTCTTGTTTTTTGTCAAATGACAAAAAATTTAGTCACACATAAAATTCATCAAAATCTTTGTTCATTATCAAACTTGTAAGATAAGGTTAACATTATTATCAAAAATTATTGTAAAGGAATCCTGTATTCTGTAATTGATCTTGCATCAAAAATTGACAGGCACAAATGAAGGATTTTTGTCACTTTAAGCAAGTAATTCTCCCTTTTCTTTACTGTATGAGTCCGTATTATTGCACATTTTGTAGACTGTCAAATAAGCAAAGATACTTTATTAGTGATTTGCAGCATTTTATTGTTAAGATTTTCACTGCTTTCTCAAAGGTTTCCTGACTTGCAGAGGATTTTTTTCTTCTTCTTCTCATTTCCTACCAGTGTAGCATTTTAAGTAGGTGTTATAAATCTCTGCCAAAGGCACATTCATAGCCCTGCTTGAATAGTTTCATTTAGACTAAAACTACCCTTACTTTTCAAGTCCCTTCAAGATCTTTATCATAGTGAAATAACACTTTGTTTTCATTAAAGGATAAAGCACAACTTTATAAAAAGCCCCCAAAGTAACGAATACAGAAGATTTCTTTAATTTTTGGAGTAGATTCAATATTAAATCTTATTATTAAATTAATTTTAAATGTCTACTTGAAATCCAAATAGGGATTTTAAATTATTTTTTAAATAGAGAAAGGGACATGTATATTAAGTATATTTTAATACATTTACTATTTTAGCTCTATAAATCACTCTTGATGACTGCATGCTGTAAACATTTTTCACAGAGGCAAACAAAATGCTCATGTCTTCTTTGGTAATTTTAGTCAAATATGCTCTAATAGACTTGTGACAAGTATGTTTTTCCCTAACCCAAGACTTCTAATTCAGGCCACAAATATTACTTCAAAATATACCAAATCCAGCAGAGAAATATATTGAGCTGGAGTTTCCAGAAGGGAAAAGTGGAGATAGAAATCTTTCACAAATTCCATTTACAACCTTGCCAAGTAGACGCCAAGAATACTAATCTCTTGAAAGGTGTCATAACTTTTCAAAATTTTAGCCGGAAGTCAGCTATATAGTATTCTTCTTGATCTGTTTCATGATCAGTAAGAATGGTTTATTCATGTGGTTATAAGTGACCGGGGAACACATCTCCTAATGACTTACAGGATTTTTTTTTTCCAGACGAATAGATTTCCTAACAGATATATCTTTTGGGGGAAAAAATCAAATGTATCAGACATAAGATGACCTTTCTCTTTCAACATTTCTTTTGTAACATCAGTCACTCTGTTCTCTTCATATAATGATGAAAAACCACCACTTTCAGTTTTATAAAAGCTTCTATCTTCACAATGAGCCATTTTCATAAAGCATTACACTGCCTTTAGGATAAATGCATGTGGTGCGTGTTACAGCCCCTACTGTGTGCTGATGCATTCATTCTTTTTGCTTTAATTTTTAGTGTTTCAAATGATAGAAAAAAATAATATAGTAGCGTTCATAAATTCAACAGGCACCTCCTACAGGTTTTGTGGTAGACCCTAAGATCACCTGAAGTCTGGAACCTATGTTTAGAATCCTGGGGTCTTTTGCTTATACAGTATGTTATAAATATGTTTATATTCATGTTCATTTGTAAAGCCTAAAATGTCAATCAGTGAGAGGAACTCTCTTCACCCAGTAAATGACAAAACTACCTGTTTTTATCTTAACGCATGCTCTTCTCTCCTCAGTTGAATATTTTTACAGATATAATTCATAGGATATGTTTCTGTGGTATTTATGTAATACAAATTTACATTATATTTAATTAAATCTTTACCCAAATAAAGTGAGGAATTAGTGGCATCCCTTGGCTTTATATTCTAACAGGTGTGTGTGAAGTTTAAAAGTTCCTATCTCATTTTAACTGATATTTTGTAATCCTAAATTCCAGAATTAAAATACTATGAATGATTTTATTTACCCTTTCATGGGGCATATACCTTGATCATTGATTTTTATTGCAGCCAGGAATAATAGAGGGTGGCAACTGTGCAGTGTGTGTGTGTGTTTCCTTGAGTGGGTTGCTCAGATAAGAATCTAGGATCAGAATCTGAGATCACCTACTTTGAACCCATAATCTTGAAATAGAATCTAATAGAAAGCTGCTTGTAGAAAGATAAGCAGAGCACTATTCACCCTGCTATTTACCAGGGAGGATGAAACTCGATTCTGTTTCACAGCTGCATTTACTCCCACCTCCTCCTGACATCTGTGGGCTAAGGGAACACAAGCTTGTGAAGAAAACTGTGTTCAGTCACCAATTACAATGAAAACTCTAAAAGAGGGTGGAGGGAGGAATGGCGAAATAGGAACAGGAACAGGACAGGAACAGGAAGAGGACTGAATTAATTTTATTCCATTGCCTAATGTATATTTTTAAATTTTCCTTATCTGATTTCTTTAGGCTTGGGACATAATTGTCCACCTGCCTATCTGACAGAATTTTACTCAATAAATGCCTCATATAGCCATGTCTTGAGGTTTCAGAACATTATCTCTTGTGCTAGGTTGAATAAACCAAAATTACTCCTTACCATGGAAATGTGTGTTTTCATAAATGAAAGCAATAAAACATTAACCAAAAAAGCCAGACCAGAAAGATTTTTCTGAGGACACAGGTCAAAGTGGACAAATATTATGTAACCCTAAATTTGGAGCTAACACACGTTTATTATTTTACAAAGCTGAACTCAGTCATGCAATAGCTATAGACTCCATCTTTCTAAGGTTAGAAAGTAGGTGAATATAAATAGGAATAAAAGAATTATAAGTGAATAGTAGAATTATAAGTACACTAGAATAAATGTGTACTAGGATATGACAGATTCACCATGTCAAATAAATAGCAGAAGTGAATGATAAGTATGCAAAACACAAGAATAAATAAAAAATTAGGCCTAAAATTTAATTTTTACCATTCTTACAAAAAATACACATTTAATAGACAGTAAAGTATACACAAATATATTAAAGAATTTGGTAAGGTGTAGATGTTTTTTAAACTTTAGGATCAAGAACACTCGGCATCCATTTACTATAAGTGTAAGACTTGTCAAGGAGACAGACGGAGTCGCTATTGAAGTCCTTTCCAGCTCATTGAGCCTAAAACCCTTAAATGCTGGGACAAGGCAGCTGGCAGTAAAATAATTTTAATGATCATTAACTTTGCTATTTTGATGTCTATTTTAATATACCAAATTTGTCTTTTATGAGTTCAATTTATTTTTAAGTAATTTATTCTCTAGGAAAAATAAATGCCATACTTTTTTAAGTGAAGAACAGAAATCTTCTTTCTATATGAATTCTATGAATGAATTTATCATATCTGGACTGAGACTTTGGGCAAGTCTCCTAACCTCACTATGTCTCAGTTTATTCCTATGGAAAATGGGGTTAATGGTAGTGCTAACATCATAATGTTGAGAGGGAACCTGAGTTGGAACATGTAAATGCTCAATGAATTACTATTATTATTATTGCCACTTTATGCACTTTCAGTCAGAAACAGAGCTCTAAAGTTCAAGTCTTGCTTGTATTCCTTAATTTTCACAAAGGCTCGTAATTTCCTTTTTTTGTTTTTGTTTTTGTTTTTGTTTTTGAGACGGAGTCTCGCCCTGTCACCCAGGCTGGAGTGCAATGGCGGCGAACTCGATCTCGGCTCACTGCAACCTCCGTTTCCCAGGTTCAAGCAATCAGCCTCAGCCTCTCGAGTGGCTGGGATTACAGGTGCATGCCACCATGCCTGCCTAATTTTTGTATTTTTAGTAGAGATGGGGTTTCACCATATTGGCCCCGCTGGTCTCGAACTCCTGACCTCAAGATATCTGCTCACTCAGATTCCCAAAGTGCTGGGATACAGGCGTGAGCCACTGTGCCTGGCTAGGGCTCTTAATTTCACCTACTTCACAGTGGTTTGCATCTCCCTTTGATCAGTCATAAAAAAGATACAGCTTCTTGCCAGAAATTGCATGCCCCAAATCCCTGCTGTTAATCCTTACCAAAGTCTGATTGTGGCAAATAATATTAATAAGAAATTGAAACTATCCATTCATTTATTAGGGGAATTCTGGATGTAAGGGATGCGCTTCCAGGAGTGAAAATGTCACTGGATTTTCAGATTTATATTTTCTTTCATTAAATATATTGCAAATGTAATTTTGTGTCTGTATTTTTGGAGAGAGAAGTTCCAATCAGAGCTTTCATCTGATTCTCAAAAGAATATGCAGTCCCAAAGCCACATCTTTTGTGAGGCATTCTGAGTATTCTAATTTTATCCTAGCATCAATTCAGGCCCTCAGAAAATTATATATATAGCTGTACTGGCTTGTTCTTTTCTAGAATTTTTTACTGAATCACACTTTAGTGCTATGGATTTCTTATCTAGTTTCAGTTGTATTCATTATGTAGATCCTTGTCTAGGATAACTTGTTATGAGAACTTCATCAGAGAATTTTTTTTTTATGTTTCAGTATCAGAGAAAGTTATGAAAAACTGTCTTGTGTTTATCTTTTAGATGGTTGAATATTTTTTTCCTTGGGCTGCTAGAAAATCTATACTGCAGGTTTTCTATGTTAACCTTATTCTGGATTAATTATTTTTCCTACTATGATAATGCTTCATCTCAATTTCCCACACATTTTCTTTGGAAAAGCAAAAAATTAGTAGCTTTTTTCCCAGTATATATCACCCAACACGTTCAATGACTTTCAGTAAAGTAATGCTTCAACTTTCAACCTACATAATTAGAATTAGAAATGAAACAAGTTTTTACAAATTTGGTGAATGCTTATGAGATAATTGGGGATTTGGGGTTTAAATAACATATTGGTACATTCATAGTTCGCTGTATTCTGAATCAGTGTTCACTAAGTATCATCGGTAGTGAAAAAGTGGATTGGCCTACAGAAAGAGGCAATATGATTTCATAGAAAGTGTCCTGCTCATGAAATTAGACTTACTCTAGTCCAAGCTCTGCAGATTCAGAAAGAAGTTTATCCTCTCCATGGCAAGAAGATAATAACACCACTACACCTATTCACCTCACAAGACTGTGTTAGGATAAATAAAGTAATGCAGTGGAAAGTCCTGTGAAAGGCACTATAGAAATACAACGTGTTTATACCCATAATTTGAAGTACATGTACTCAACTACCTTGCTTCATACAGAATCATAACCATGCTCAACCTTATACTTTTAACCTATGGTTAAAGAGCTCTCAAGCAATATAAATTTATTCAGTCCATTCAGTCTCCTTTTACTACCTATTAGTTATATAATATTGGGCTAGTCTCTGAGCCTCCCCATTCCTCAATCTTCTCACGAGCTTGTGAAGAAGGATAAATAAGATAAAGCAAGTAAAAGTGTGGTACTTGCCACTATGTGTGAAATACAGTGAATCTTGGCCATTATTATTAACATTAATTCCTTCGACGTAACAGATGTTACAAATCAAAAACCTATTTCATTAAGTAAAAAATATGTACACTATGTGCAAATGGTTTTATGGAATAGCAACTGGTGGCTGCCAAGATTTTATAAACAATATTTAATGAGATTCTAGGCGCTGATTAAAATGTAATGAAAAAAGCTTTAATGTAAATATTGCCATGCTAGGTATCCTAGTCACCCAATTTTAGTTTAATGGTGGTGGATGTAGTTGAGAGCCTTTAGTGAGGCAGCCGCTAAGTGATTGTGCTGTCTAGTGTGTTTAGTCACCAAGTGCAGGATCCAGCCGCATGCAACAATTCTGACAAAACACCATCCTGCAATAGTAGAGACATGTTTTTGTTTGTTTGTTTGTTTGTTTTGCTCTAACATAAAGAAGCAAATAAGGCTGGGTGCAGTGGCTCACGCCTGTAGTCCCAGCACTTTGGGAGGTGGAAGCCGGTGGCAGATCACTTGAGGCCAGGAGTTCGAGACCAGCCTGTCCAACATGGTGACACCCCATCTCTAAAGATACAAAAATTAGCGGGCGTGGTGGTGATCCCAGCTACTCAGGAGGCTGAGGCAGGAGAATAGCTTGAACCCAGGAGGTTTCAGGGAGCCAAGATCATGCCACTGCACTCCAGCCTGGATCGTAGAGGGAGACTCTGTTTCAAAAAAGAAGAAGAAGCAAATAGACCAGAATGCTCTATCAGTCTATCAATTAATTATACAATATTTGAAAAAGTTTTCTTTGACAAAATGTCTTATAAAGTCAAAAAAGTACATTCGTCTTTCTTCATCATGCATCAGTATGCATGCCTCAGCCTTTGTTCACAGAGCTCTTTGCTGCACGTGTGACCTGGTTGGAAACAAGTTACACAGATTGTAAAGACTAGTAAATATCAGGATTTCTTGGCCTAATAAAATTAGGTTCATTTTTATCTAAAGAAAATTAAGATATACACTTAGAGTGCTCACAGTGCTACTCAAAATTTTCACTAGTCTTCTTTTTAAATACATTTATTTTATGAAAATATTTAAGAATTTTTTAATATCTGGTGGGATGACAATATAATCCTGATAAACACTCTTCATGCTCATATTTTATAGGAGAATAGAGAGATATCTGTTGTCAAAACTTACTGAGAAATATCAAACATTATAAGCAAACAGTTTTTGTTAAAATGATCACAAATAATGGCCAACTTGAATACCAGCAAAATATTTGATTCTATAAGAACAAATATCAAATAGGTTCAAAAGGATTCTATGAAAACCCTATTTCATTTAGCTCAGCACTAACACAAAAATGAAAGAAAATTTTGTACCTATAAAATATTCTTTCTCAGAGCAGACGTTGGAACCCAAATAAGATGCAGTACGTGACAGCTGATCCAATCACATACTAATTTATCTCTTCATTGTTTCTAAGAAGTACTTGATTTAGGGTAGAACAACCTCCTAATTGATTCACCGAACAGAATTGATTTCAAAATGCACATTCAAGGAGCTAAGTAAATTTCCCTACCAGATGAGGTCGGTCTACAGACATTGTCCCTGCATATGCTGGAAAAGAAGATTATCACAGAATCCTATCAAAAATAAACTTCCTGTCCCTACCCACTGTTATTAAGACCAAGCCAAGCAGTTGACTATGATAGGAATGCCACCTCCTAGCTACAAACCGAGCTAATAGACAGGTAAGAAAAATTCATGCAAACAATTTTGGCAGCAAGAGAGCTCCCCACCATGATGATGATTAATGATTGTTCTATGGCAATAACTTTATTGGACTCCGAAATGGAATGATGGTAGAATATATATAAATGACTATGCATAAATAAGCAAAAAGTGTAAGCAGACCATTGTCCACACCTAGAGTACAAATATGGCCCCACAGAGAGCAAAGGGTAGTTCTCTAATCCCTTACCCACTTCATTAGAAGGAAATCAGTCCTTTTGCTGGAAATCTGGCCCTTCACTCCAATTATCCCTCAAGGAGAGAGAGGGAACGATTTGTCGCATATTACCAGAACAGTGCTGTACCCCTACTCAGATGACCCATTGACCACCATGTCCTGCTGCCTCTGCTGGCCTGCCCAGACCAGTACAGCCTCTGCCAAACTGCCAGAGGCTTGGCGCTCATCTCTGTAACTCACCAGGGACTTATGCCTCTCATAACCAGGTAAGTCAGAGAGCAGAACTTTTGGAACTCTGATACATAAAGGTATGATCCCAGGGATTTCCAAACCTCATTGAACATCAGGATCATCTGATAAACTCTTTTCAAAATAGACTTAGAGAGCTCATCTCCAACTGACCAAATATAAAGTTTTAAGAGTAGATTTCATGAAATCTGTACTTTGAACAAGTTTCTCACAGTAAAGGCACACACTAAACGCACAAGTAGTTATTAAGTTAATTCCTAGGTAGATAGTGGAACCCCCTTGTCTGTAGCATTTCAGGTTGCTTTCACAAATTACCATAGACTGGTTGGCTTAAGCAACAAGCATTTATTTCTCACAGTTCTGGTGGCTGTAAGTTCAGGATCAGGATGCCAGCATGGTCAAATTCTGGTGAGGACCCTCTTTCATGTTGCAGACTCCTAACTTACTGTATCCTCACATGGTAGGGAATGGACTAGAGAACTCTCTGGAGGCTCCACTCTCTTGACCTAAATTACTGCCCAAAAGCCTCATCTATTTCAACGTGTGAATTTTGTAGAAACACAAACTTCAGTCCATAGCACCCAGCATACAGATTGGCATTGGGAAATCACAAATGCCACAGCTCTTTTTTGCCTGTGGTAGAACAAGAACTACTTCCTTGCCCCAAACTTACTGAGACAGCTAAAGAAGTTCTTAAGCATTCATTACGAGACTGGAAGCTGGGTGCTGTGGCTCACGTCTGTAATCCCAGCACTTTGGGAGGCCAAGGTGGGTGGATCATGAAGTCAGGAGTTCGAGACCGGCCTGACCAACATGGTGAAACCCCGTCTCTACTAAAAATACAAAAATTAGCTGGGCATGGTGGCGTGTGCCTCTAATCCTAGCTACTCAGGAGGCTGAGGCAGGAGAATCGCTTAAACCCGGGAGGCAGATGTTGCAGTGAGCCGAGATCGCGCCACTGCACTCCAGCCTTGGCAACAAGATTGAGACTCCGTCTCAAAAGAAAAAAAAAAAAAAAGAGAGAGAGAGAATGGAAATCGATGTGTCATAAGTACCTAGCATTAGCTCTACAGAGACATGTTGCCTAAGTCTCTTCCATCCCAAGCATCACACACATCCATCTCAGTTCTACTAAAATCCATATGTAGGCCGGGCGTGGTGTCTCATGCTTGTAATACCAGCATTTTTTGGAGGCCGAGACGGGCAAATCACTTGAGGTCAGGAGTTCAAGACCAGCCTGGTCAACAAGGTGAAATGCTGTCTCTACCAATGTACAAAAATTAGCCAGGCGTGGTGGCACACACCTGTACTCCCAGCTACTCAGGAGGCTGAGACATGAGAATCACTTGAACCCAGGAGGTGGACGTTGCAGTGAGCTGAGATTGCACCACTGCACTCCAGCCTGGGCAACAAAGTGAGACTCTGCCACCAGAAAAAAAAAAAAAAAAAAAAAAAAAAAAAATATATATATATATATATATATATATTTATATATATATATATATATTTATATATATATATTTATATATATATATTTATATATATATATATATATATATGAGCCAGAACTTTTAAAGAAATTACCGTGTCATTGCTAATATCTCAAATACTGCATTGGGCTTACAGATAGCTAAGTCCAAACAATCTCAATGATATTTTTAATCCCATTTTTGAGGGCCCATTGTGTAAAAATAATTGAACTTTAAAATGATGGACTGAGTTTTTCTTTAAGCTACACTGTGAGTTCCTCAAAAGGTGAAACTTTCTATAAATAGCAGCCAGCACATAAAAGACACTCAAATAATATGAGCTAGAAAGAAGGAAGGAAAGCGGAAAGGAGGGCGGGAGGCAGGCAGGCAGGCCGGCAGGCAGGCAGGAAGGAAGGGGAAATGGGGGAAGGGATGAGGGAGAAATCTCTGAGTGAATGAATGAATGACTTCATTAATGTTGACCTTTTATTTGCCGTTTTGTTAGTCTTTATGAAACCAGACCCCAATGTTTTCAGCCTCTTTATTACTGTGATGTCAAATGAATTTTTCCAGGTGATCTTTGTTTTGATAAGGGCAACTTTGGCCTTATTTTGTTTTCTTAGTTTCGCTGTATTTCTCAAAAATGTAGGTAAGGATATATCCAACATTTTTAAGAACTCTTTTATAATTATGTTAACTTTTGGACTTTTAAAAATGAATTAAATATTGGCCCATCACTGCCAAATTGTTACTTATATAGATAATTGTGATATCAGCCAATGTCTGTTTAAAAAGTAATAAAGCAGGAACGCATCTGCTCCAGAAATATGAGGGATCAGTTTGTGTAACTGTATATGAGTTAAATGTTAGGAATTTGTGTAATTGTATATGAGTTATACGTTAAGGGTGAAACTAACATTTTATGTTAAAGTTATTTAAAAATTGTGTGTGCTGTAGAGCTTGTTATGCCAGTTTTTGTTAAAGGAAGGGGACATAGAAAGGTTCTTAATCTCCGTAAAGTCGTACCAATTGTATATGCCAAAGACAGATTTTGAACTCAGTGTGTTTGATCTCAAAGCATACACTCTTTCTAGATAAATATTATTAGGAATCTGGATCAGCATTGAGAAGAATATTCACAAATGTCTGGTAAATAAAATCTATCTAATGGTACCTGATAAATATTTATCACATCCTGTTATGGTTACCATACTGTTAGTTCCTGGGTAATTGTTGTATACTAAAAAATCAGTAAGATTCAGTGTCCACCCCAGTGAAGTTCATGGTCTACATGGAAAAATAAAACAAGTGCACATGTGATTATACTACATTGTGCTGAGATCTGACAGAAAGATAAATAATCCTCGTTAACATATTTTTAGTAATTCTATGTGCGAGGCACTGTGCTGAAGAATATATATCGACTTCACAGGAAACTCAGAAAACTTAGACTTGAAGACACTAAGTGACTAATCTATGACTGAAGCTCAAAATCAGGACATCTATTTCTGGCACACTTAAACTTAATTACTATTTTATATTTCTTCCTGGGTTACAAAGTGGAGTACAGCCTGGAATAAGGGAGATCAGTTAGGTTACTACAATAATCAATATGAAAGATGATAAGGACCTGAGCTAGGAACGGCAGCCCTGGTGGAATTGGAAATGAATTAGACAAAAGACACTTGACAGAGAGAAATGAGCGCATTGATGTCTGATTGGCTGTAGAGGAAGCAAAGAGGGGTATTGATAAAAGACAGGGAGGAGTCAAAGATAAAAGTTTCTAGTCCAAACAAAGAATCGTCTGTGTTTTAAAAATGTATTCCAAGAAGAAATTTATAGGGAGGAGAAATGGGTTTAATTTTTTATATGTTTCATTTAAATAAAAGATTTCATGGATTCAATAAATTAGTCTTTCTAATCAGTTAAGACTCAGGAATAAAAATAACCGAAGACATATATGGCTAGAATGTCAGCTGATATAAATGCTATCAGCTGTGGAAGAACACATATATTATTTCATTTTCCTTAATGAAATTCTGAATGGCCAATTAAAGTGCATCCCTTACAAGGGTCTTACATGCTTGGGCATGCAGAACTTTCTGAACCTTAAAGAGCTCTACAATTCTAATTACACCATGACTAACAAAGATGTGGGAAACATCTTTTGGGAAAGTGAAACAACCTAAGTGATTCCCATCCTAAAGATCTTGGGAGAGTATCCCCAAATCCACTATTATTTTTGTTTTAAATTGTATGCAGAAGAAGGCTATTTGGGTAATATACATATTTAGGAAATTAAGGCCCTAGTCAGTCTTGTTTCCTGAGTTGACATGTTATCTTAGAAAACAGTCTGTGCTAAATTGCCACAGCTGTGATTTAGGTATCACAGCATCAGCCTTCTGTCCCTAGGGTACTCTTCTTTAAGTCAAAAGGACTATCTGGGCCTGGAGTGGGAGATTTGTTTGCAGATTCTAAAAACCGCCTCCACAAGAGCATTTAGCCTCCCCTGAAAAATGTGAGTTTTCCTTCAGAGAGACACCATTAACCCCAAAAAACTAAAAAAAAAAAAAAAACTAAAGAAAAACTAAAAAGAATGAAAATTAAGAACTAAGAACAATTAATTGTTCCACTGAACAATTAAGTAGTTTCAATGAGGAAAAGTCAATTCATTCTTTATGACTTAAAATTTAATATCATTTATTTTTGTGTAAAAAATCGGTAGCATCAGTGGGAATATTAGCTCTAATCCTACAAGGTAGTTCCTTTTACTATTGAATAATGGAAATATATTACTGCTCAATGTTTAATGCACTTAAGTGGCAACTCTATATTTGTATTGTTAGATTATCATTTTATATAGGGAAGAAACATGGTTTATGTAGCTCTTCTTTATATAGGATTGCTAGATCATTTGATAATGGTATATTTCATTTAATAAACTGCCATACTATTTTCCCATGGGCTTCCATATTCTGCATATTCACAAGCCATGGAGGAGTTTTCCAGTTGCTTCACTCTCTTGTCACCACTTAGTATTATCAGGTCTTGGTGGGGCAGGGGGGCGGGGCGGGTGGCATTGGTTTGTTTCATTGTGTTTTACACTTTAGACAAGTAGTTTTTCAGATTTTTCACTCATTTTAAATAATTGGATTGTTTGTTCTGTTTTTATGGTGAATAAAGTTATTTGTATTGTCTGTATACATTTCTTTATTGCATATTCTCTTGCAAATGTTTTCTCCCAATCTGTTGCTTGCATTTTTACTTTCTTAACAGTCTTTTAAAGATAAATGTTTTAATTCTTAATGAACATTTAGATAGGCAAATAATCCATCAGTTTTTATTATGTTAATTGATCATGAATTTACTGTCATATTTAAGAAATCTTTTACTAATCAAGGTTACTTTTGTCTGTGTTTTGTTTTACCAGTTTTACAGTTTTATGTTTTACATTTAGGTAGCCTATCCATTTTGGTTAAATTTTGTGTATGATATGATGTATAGATTGAGGATCACTTTTTGGAATGTGAATGTCCAATTGTTCCAGCACTATTTGTTCAAAAGATTATCATTTTTTATTAAATTGCCTTTGCACCTTTGTAGAAAATCAGTTACACAGATATATATGGATCTATTTTTAAATCGTGGTTGGTTCCATTGATATATTTGTCTACTGTTTTGCCAGCACTACTGTGTCTTGAATACTGTAGCTTCATAATAGGTCTTGAAATAAGATGAATTCTCTAACATTCTTCTTGTTGTTCAAAATTAATTCTCTAACTTTCCTCTTCTTCTTCAAATGGATTATTTGCCTATCTAAATTAATTTTTGGAATAAAATTATTTGTCTCAAAAAAAATCTGCTGAAATCTTTTCTAGTATTGTATTAAATTATTTGACAGGCTTGGGGAGTTGGTATTTTAATGGTACTGAGTCTTCCAGTGCACGAATTCAGTATATTTCTCCATTTATTTAGGTATTTTTTTGTTTCTTTTATTAATGAGTTTTGTGTTTGTCAACATAAAAATCTTGCACATTTTGCTACATTTAAATTTATGCATTTCATAATTTTGGTGCTGTTTGAATATTTTTTAAAAGAAATTCCAAGTGTTTCTTGCAAGTATACAAAAATAAAATTAATAATTTTCATTTTGCTACCTTGTTAAACTCATTAGTTCTAATAGCTTTTATGTAGATTTTTGACATTTTTCTATGTAGAAAATCATAAATCTGTGAATACAGGCTATTTTATTTCTTTGTCTTTGATCTGCATGCCTTTTTATTTCCTTGCCCCATTCTACTGACCTCCAGTAAAATGATGAATAGGAGTAGTGAGTGCAGACATTTTTGCCTTATTTCTGATTACAGGAGGAACATGTTTTTCTTTCACAGTTAATTATGATGTTGACTCTAAGTTTCTTGTAGATATTCTTTTTCTAGGTTGAGAAAATTGCCTTCTATTTCTATATTGCTGAGAGTTTTTATCATGAAAGAAAGTGAATTTTGACATTTTTCCCTGCATCTAGTAAGATTATCATATTTTATTTTTTTAATTTAGTCTATTGAAACTGGATTTTTTCATTTAAAGAACTTAGTAAGAGTCCATACTGGATAATCACAAGATAAATGTTTCATGGGAGAAGGTGGAGCCTGTTTCCAGAGGTTTATACACTATATGTTTATGGAATGAAATCAGACTTCAACCTTTCAATGACACTCCATAATCCATCCCTTGTATATACTTAGGAGACAGATACCAAAAAGCTTTTTTAGTCTCTGTAAGTCTTAAAGAAATTCATCCAAATATTAATTTATTAATAATTTAGTTCTGCTCTTTCAACTTCAAAATTTAGAATACTAAAATTAAACACAGTGCCATCAACTCTTAGAGTTACTAGATGTGTAAAATCTTAAAACGTGTCTCACTAGAATAAGTTCTACTAAAACCCAACTTCTGTGGACAGAGTATTAGATATTTCCGAATGCCACATTTCCAAATGGACCTTAAACTTCATTAACTTTTAATTTCAGTTAATCTACTAAGTGTCCATTCAAAAGAAAGCCAACAGACTGTGAAAGTAAGTTTAAAATTGATTTTTCAAAAGAAAAGGGACAAACAATGATTTGTCTAATTACCGGATGAGCATCATTGCTCATAGTAAGACATCATTTGCCTTTATTTATTAGAGATTTGGGGAAATTGATTATAAATTTCCTTGGTTTTTAATTCTAAATAACTTCATACATGATTTTCAAAATTTGATATAATATGCTGATATAGAAAACATGTTATTGTTGTTTATGTATTATATCAATGAATGTTTGTTAACTGAACAACTCAATAAATCAGTAAATCAATGGTCATGTATAATTTTTTACTGATAAAAATATAAATACCCCATTATGTACTATACATTCCTAATTTTTATTTATTCCTAATTTTAGTGCAACACTATTTAAGTTTTTTATTTGTATATTTTCCTTAGGATTCACTCTTTATCTGATGAGTCAGATAATATGTTTTAATAACACTTAGTTAATAATCACTATACACATTTCTTAAATTTTTTTCTGTGCAAACCCTTATGCTAGGTGCTGAGAAGAAAAAGATAAATGAAACATAGTGTATACCTTCATGGAGTTAATATGCTATTCTAGAGGGGTGATTAGATATATAAATAAGAGTTACCATATTGTAAACACCTTAGGAGTTGGTATTATATTTTATTTACTCATATTTCTGACCATTGTGCTAAACCAATGCTTACCCCAGAATGCACTAACATGCTTGATGCTGCAGTGATAGAACTCTTAAAAAACTGGGAAGGGAACACAAGGGAGCCAATGAACAATTCTTTATATTAATAAAAAGCCTGTTCAGAGGAAATAACATTTTAACTGAATCCCACAGGTGGAAGAAAGATCGAAAGGACATTCAAAGTAGAATAGCATAAGTAAGGCGTTTTTTTTTTTTTTTGTGCTAAGGAAAGCAGTTTTGAAGACACAGCTGACTCTATCATGTAGGACAATGGTTGTAAAAACTGGCCATTGTTTATAAGAGTTAATCTCTGGACAGCAAATCAAGATTTAGCCTTCTCTACAGGAAGTGCAGGTGGCAGCTAAAGAAGTCTAACTCTATGTTATGTTGCATATTTTACAACATGTTAAACTAGCATCAAATGATTTGAGAGTTGACCTTGAACTATTGTGACAGTCCTTTAGCACTGCAAAGCCACCCTGACCAATTCTTTCTACCTCTGCCCACAAAAATTTGAAATTTAGTTGAAATTGTCAACTAAAAGCATAAAACTCTCTACCCACACTGAACTACACTATCCCTTAGAATATATAACCCTTTCTCACCTAGCTAATTTATAGGTTCACCTGCTCACGTGTGAGGCCAATATAGAATTCCATTCAATGATTTTTGCAATTTGATCAGCTTGAAGAGGTGGATAAAGGAAATCTTCAAAAATAAAACTGTCTAGTAAAGATAAAAGCATATAATGTAGGATCTGCAGCAGCAGCCATCATTAGCTATTGCTCTTCCCTATGAACTGAAAAAAAGCTGCAGACTTCCATACCAACTGACAGAATGATTGCTTCCATCCCAAGCCTCTGTGGTGCAGATGTAAATAGTAAAGTCATGTAAATAGCATTAAGGGAAAATTTCAACATTCTCTACATTTATCACATTTCCTCATTTTAGAGAATTCATGAGTATTAAATGGGTCATTATGAAAAATGTTCATTCTCAGTGATCATCAGAGTGTGGCGAAATTCATGGTGATGAGATTAATGTCTGTTACCTCTGTTTTTTCCACAAGTGCACCACTGAGCTTTAGTGTACATTTTTCTTGTTTGTTTTCCTCTTTGCCATTCCACTCCAGTCACACAGGCTTCCTGCAATCATCTATTCAATATGCCTGGACAGAGGTATATGATGTCCAGTTTTCTATGACCCAATGTCAGCATTGGGAAACCAGTTATGGCGATGCTGAGCAGAGAGAGGGATTCATGCAGGTAACCCAGATTAGGACACCCCCTTTCAACTACATCAATAAAACTAAAATGTTTTATAGTATTTGGAGTTTTTCCTTAAAATTATAGAGTATAAATTTATAACCTAAAATATTCAAAAGAAATGTGAAGAGAATCTCCTTTAGAAATGTATTCAGCCTCAAGAAATAACTACTTCAAATCTCTTGAGGATTGAATGTCCAAACTTCAGAAAGACATTGGCTGAGACTGTTACATAGTTTTCACTTTCTTCTCCAGTTGTTTCTGTGGATACATTTTAAACATATTCTTGAAATAAAGTAGAGAAGATAGCAATAAAGACTCACATACAGAAGCAGTTCGTGAGAGTAAATGTTTATTCTTAGAAATCTATCGAAATGTTCCCTTCTACTCCTGGGACAAAGGTGAGAAGGAACTCAACACAAATTGTGTGAGGAATTCAATTATTAAACTAGATGGAAATGCTTCAATACAGCACAATATTTCCTGGAAAAATATTATGTAGCCAACTTATGGAGCCTGATATAATAGAAATAACACTACTAAATAACACAAGTAAATGGAATGAAAAGATCTACCTTACTATACTCATTGACATGTGACCTATTAGAAGTTACTTAAATCTCTGATTCTTCACCTTTTCATTTATAAAATTAAATCATAGTAGAACATAGTTTGCTATTTCATGGATTTCTATGAAGCTCAAATATAGTAATAAATGTGGAAGCAACTATAAGTTCTTTCTAGCTCCTCAACCCCATAGGTTCTTTCTAGCTTCTCAACCTGGATAGAATCTATGAGACATGCCCCTTCTGAATCGCACTTTTTCAAATCCCCCAAGTGGGCTGCACCTACATGTGCTGGAGCCCCAGACTAGACCATTTCTGTAAGTTGGGCTTCTAGATTTTCTGAGCAGTAAACAGAGATGGCCTTGAGTTCAATCTATACTATGCTCTGTATATGCGGTGGGGTCTGGGACTGGTGCCCAGCACTGAGCTTGATATGTATGACTGTTTTGTAATCCAGGGAGAAGTAGCATAGGGCAGTAGAAAGAGCTAAAGGTCAGCAATGAGATAGGCATTGGATCAAATCCTAGCCCTACACTTATTAAGCATTTCTGGCTTTGACCTCCTCCCCTGACTCCTTGGGGAGAGCCAAACATCATATCCCAGCCTTCATCAGATGCCTCACAAATTCCAATATTAAAAGTTTCCATGGTCCCTGTCATGTGAAAACATATTTTTGCAAGATACTCAGCATAGTGATTTATCTCTACTGGCAAAAATGGCATTGAAAATTTTGCACAATGTAATAAGAAATGCAATCCAAATTATACCCTTTGTCCCACACTGGTTCTTCTTAAGATCTGACTACTTTTTTTAAATAGTGAAAAGTTGGTATGATATATGGGTTTTGTCATTAAACAGACCTGGATTCAGTACTGAATCTCACCTCTTGTTGCCTGTCTGTCCTTAATCTTTTTAAGCCTTAGTTTCCTTAGCTATAAAATGGGAATGACTCCTTGAGCCATAGCTAGTAGGATCATGTAGAAATTAAATGTAATTTAAAACATTTAATAGAGGGTTTTGACACATTTAATAAATTCTAAAATGTTAGCCGTTACTGCTACTCTATAAGTGAGCCGTGCAAGGAAGTCCTACCTTTTTGGCCTTTTTGCTTTCATAATTTTAAACTAAGGCTGGGCACGGTGGCTCACGCCTGTAATCCCAGCACTTTGGGAGGCTGAGGCAGGTGGATTACCTGAGGTCAGGAGTTCGAGACCAGCCTGGCCAACATGGCAAAACCCCGTCTTTACTAAAAAAAAAAAAAAAAAAAAAAAAAAAAGGAAGTAGCTGGGCAAGTAGTCCCAGGTACTCAGGAGACTGAGGCAGGAGAATCACTTCAACCCGGGGCGGGCAGTGGAGGTGGTAGTGAGCCGAGGTCGTACCACTGCACTCCAGCCTGGGCGACAGAACAAGACTCCATCTAAAAAAAAATAATAATAATATTATTATTAATTAAACTAAGGTAGTGTCTTTTCTTTAGAGAATCCAATTTAGATTCAGTGTTCTCTCTGGCAGTTAAACTGGAAACAGGTGCTTCTTGCCTTCCCTTGTCTTGAATATGCAAAAGTTTGATTTATTTTTATTTATATAATTATGCTTTAATGATTGTGGAAACAGACTGAATATTTTTCAATACTGTGTTAAGTACAGAATGTAACAAGAAAAATATCTTTTTTATGGTGCATCATCTTTCATCTAAGAACTATAAAAAGAAAAACATTCATAAACGTAACCTCTTAATCATTCTGGTATACCTTTGATGTGAGTAGAATATTACAACCTATTATTCATATAAGAAAATTATGTTGCAGATTATTCCTACTCTATCCAATTGTAATTTTCTCCTCTCCTGAAGTGAAAGCAATCTTTGAAGTAAACAGTGCATTTTTATTGTTCTGTATCTTTTAAGATTATTACTATTAATTAATAATCCACTTCAAGATGTTTTCACATCAGTACATACAAGTCTGCAGCAGTGGTTTTCAAAGGGGTTACTTTGACCCCCATGCTACATTTGGCAATGTTTGGAAACAGTTGCACAACCATGACCACTGTCTAATTCCAGAACATCTTCACCACCCTAAAAAGAAACCACATACTTGTTAGCAGTCACTTTCCAATCCTCTCTCCCCCAAGCCTCTGTCAATCACCACTTTACTCTATGTCTCTATGAATTTGCCTATTCTAGACACTTTATGTAAATGCAGTCATTCCACACTTGTACCCTTTTGTATCTAGAATCTTTCACCTAGCATGTTTTCAGGATTTATCCATGTTATAACATATATGAGTACATTGTATTCAGTGATACAGATTAATAATGTTCCATTGTATGAATATACCACATTTTGTCTATTAATTCATCAGTGTATAGAAATTTGTTTCCATTGGGGGCTATTATGATAAATTCTGCTTTTGACATTCATGTATAAGATTTTATGTGAATATACATTTTCAATTCTCTTCAGTATATTATCTAGGAGTGGAACTGATGGGCCATATGGCAACTCAAGGTTTAACTTTTTGAGGTACTTCCAAATTGTTTTCCAAAATGACTGCAACATTCTACAATTCTACCAGCAATGTGTGAGTGTTCCATTTCCACAAATCTTCCCCAGGACTTGTTATTATCTATCTTTTTGATTATAGTCATCCTAGTGGATGTGAAGTAATCTATCACTGTGGTTTTGATATTCATTGTCCTTATGACTAATGATATTGGCCATCTTTTCATGCTAATTGGCCATTTGTATTGATATAGTGTGGCTATGTCCCCACCCAAATCTCTTCTTTAATTGTAGCTCCCATAACATCCACATGTCATAGGAGGGACCTGGTGGAAGGTAATTGAATCATGGGGATGGGTTTTTTCCACGCTGTTCTCAAGATAGTGAATAAGTCTCATGAGATCTGATGGTTTTATAAAAGGCATTTCCCCTGCACACACTCTCTTTTCTGCCACCATGTAAGATGTGCCTTTGCTCCTCCTTTGCCTTCCACCATGACTTTGAGGCCTCCCCAGCCATGTGGAAGTATGAGTCCATTCAACATCTTTTTCTTTATTAATTACCCATTCTCAAGTAGCAGTATGAAAACTGACTAATAGATTTATAAATTCAAATCCTCTGCCAATTTTAAATTACTTTTATATTGTTGTATTGTAAGTGTTGTCTGTATATTCAAAATACAAATTTCTTATCAGATATATAATTTAAACATATTTTCTGAGCCATCTTTTCATTTCTTTGTCCTTTGAAGGACAATACTTTTAATTTTGATGAAGTCCTATTTGTCTTTCTTTTTCTTCTGTTGCTGGTGCTTTTGGTGTTGTATCTAACAAATCATTGTTTAAAACGATATCACAGAGTTACACCCATATTTTCTTCTATGACTTTTATGATTTTAACAGTCACATTTAGGTATTTGATCTATATTGAGTTAATTTTTATATATAGTATGCAGAAGGGGTCATTATTTTTCTTGAGGATCCAACTGTCCCAGTAGTCATTGAAAAGATTGTTCTTTCCTAACTGATTTGTCTTGGCAGCTGTGTCAAAAATCAATTGACTATAAATGTGAGGGCTTATTTCTGAACTTTTAATCCTATTTCATTGATATGTGTGTGTAATATAATATATATAAAAGATAAATATATAATTTTTATGCCAGTACCACACTGTCTTGGTTACTATAGATTTGAAGTAATCTTAAAAATGGAAAGATGTTCAGACCTCCAACTTTGTTCTTGATTTTCAAAATTGTTTTGGCTATTCAGGGTTTCTTAAATTTCTGCATGAATTTTGATATCAGCTTGTCCATTTCTGCAACAACAGTAAAAGCTAGCTTGGGTTTTGCTATGGATTGCATTGAATCTGTAGACTATTGTATCTTGGATTAATTGATATTTTGTACTACAGTGACTGATTTTCATGTTAAACTAACCCTACAGTCTTGCCAGGATGTTGGCTTACATCATGGTTACAAGACTATTGGTTTTTAAGGCTCCTAGGGAACTGGGGAGAAGAGAATGAGAACAGGTAAAGTTAAAACACCAGAAAGCGAATTTTTCTTATGGAGATTAAGGTTTTTTTTTTTTCTGACTAAATGTTGCCCATATTGTTGCAAGCCTTTGGTTGATTTCCAGACTTCTGAAAAATTGAATTTTGACAATTTTGGTCAGAGTTCTCATTGCTTTTATGAAGGAGAGGTTTTCAGAGGGCCTACTCTGCTATCCATGCTGATGTCTTCCATTAATGCAGTTTTAATGAAGATATTAAATATTCATGGACATTCTATTTAAAAGATCTGTAGGGTAAGAAATCTACAGGTTCTCAATTTTATTTTCTGGTACTACCCACTATCTCATAAACCATAGTAATTTTCATGTCTTTCTTTATCTCAGCTAAATATTCATTCATCATACATACACCATCAAATGTATATTCAGCGACTTCTGTGCTTAAGACACTGTGATACCCTTTTAGGTAGATACAAAATTAATAAATACAGATTATTCCCAATGCAATAAATAAGATGATTGTAGCTAATACACAAATTAAACTTGATAAACATCAGAAATGGGATATAGATCATGAGATTTCAAAAAAGGGTGAGGAAAGACTGCTTGAAAGAATAAGTAGGGGAAGATACACAAGGGCTGTGGTGTAAATTCTAGATATAGCATGAGTGGTATTAGAATATGCAGGATGGAGGAAGAACATTTTTTAGACAAAGGAAACAGAAAGAAAAATAACATGGACATTAAGAAAGCACTAGTCCTAACCAGGAAAAGTGAAGTAGGTCTACTAGGCTGTAGCTTAGGGTATCTAAGAGATGTGAGAAATAAGATTTAAAGATTAAGCCTTAGCCAAGAAGTACTTTCAATGCCAGCCTAAGGAATGTGACTGTTTATTTTTTTTTTTTCTGTAGGTGGTATAGAGCCACAAAAGATTACAAAATTAGACCTACATGCCAGAAAAGTTTATCTTTATATGTGTATAAACATTTGAGAGATTTAAATCAAGTTCATACTCTCATCAAGTGTAATCCAACAACAGGATAAATGACAGTATTATAAAAAGATGGGAAAATTATAAATTAAAATCCAGACTAGCGATGGCAGGATGAAAAAATGAAAGTACTAGACTCCTGATTATTTTAAGACTTACTTGTTTTAGATTTACTTGTTTTTCAGAGGTTCTTAGAACCAATAATTTTATAGCAAATGTGTAAGGACCACTGAAAGTTCTAGGAAATAGGAATATAGACAAAGAAGAAATTACTCCAGTATCCTCATTTTCAAGTAAATAGAAAAAAATGTAATGGTATTGCCACATTTTCTATTTACACTGTCCTTGGTTATGGCACCTTCTTCCAGTTTCTTCAGCCTAAATTATAGCATCTCTGGTCCCAGAAAAATAGATTATTTTGTCTCTCACCTTTTGTTTCCAGAAGTACAATGCTGAGCTTCAGTATAATATTCAATGTACATTTGTCTTGTTTTCCTCTGACGTCCCACTTTAGCTGTTTGGGCTTCCCACAATCATTTATTCTTTATGCCCAACCCTACGAAGTGGCATGGTTTTATTCACCCAACCACAGGATAGTAATCATTGACAGTTAAATATAGGGTTAAATATAGCACCAAAACACCTCAAACACCTCAAAACACCTGAAGTTGAAAAATTCAAAGTTTAGACGAGAGGCTGATGTTGCACGATACATCTGCTAGCCTTCCAAACACTGGGTTGGCTTTTATGATTAAATTGTCTGCTTAAAAACAAACAAACAAAAACAAAGCAAAATAAAACACACCAAGTAACTGACCAGTTAAATAGTATTCCTCCTATGGAGTCACGTTTATGTGGCTCAGCTATCTGTAAAACAAGAAAATATGGCTCTTTGTGGGATTTTTCCCTACTCAGGCTGGGATATAACCTTGGTTTTCAGCGGGTTAATCATCTCTCATAACATGGTTAACTGGTAGTGCAAAACTGTTCATAATGTTCTGATTTTTTTTTTCCGTACAGTTAAGAATAAAGTAATACAGTTGCTACCTAATCACTGCCTTGAGGACTTTGCTGATGTCCGTAGCCTACTAAGCCGAGGCAAACTAAGGTCATATAATTTAAAAAACTTCCATTTCCCCTATGATATCTTTGAGCACGGATTAACTGAAATCATTAGCCAACATTTTTCACTCCACTGATGAGAGGCGGGATGGGGTTGCACAGCACTCTGTCAACCCTTACATAACTATTCATACTATTTTGGAGTAGACTTGGGAACTTACTAAATATTTCTTGGCTGTCAGAGTTACTGAGGCTTTGCCAGAAACCGATCCACTCATATGGTCTAACCATCTTTGGGGAAGGCTAATGCATACAGTGTGGATGTCTTGACATCATCCACTATTCTCCCGTAATTGCTATGCTGCAAAACCTTTTGTGTTTGAGTTTTGTGAACTTGTGAAATTTGACACTGCTGATTTTGTAGCACAAAAGCCGTATCTTAAAAATGCTCCCATCTATAGTGTTTGCAGTGATAGAACTTAAGAACAGCCTATCTGTTTTTTGTTTAAGAAACTGGCTGTGCCTAACCACCAGATCTCTTCCACTCAGGTTCCCAGCTATGTAATTTTCAAAACGAAAATACAGGGCCCCTTGTACAAAAAATTATTTAAAAATTTCAGTACAGCTACAGCTGAGCTTTCAACCAAGTGTGGGGCTCTTCTAAGCACAGGGCCCTGATAAATCCAGCCCTTTTCTCACTCACCCTTTAACCATAAGTGAATAACAGTATTAAATTATCCACCTAGGACTTAAGGAGTCCACATGCTGCTCATGTAAGCAGAAATACTGAGTGTTTGGACATACAATGCTATTTTTCGATAATTTGGAAAGAGTATAGTAATTATTCCACAAGTAATACATATCTATTTGAGTGCCTGCTACTGGCTGAGTGTTATCACATATGTTATTATATTTACTCTTAACAAAACCCCAAATACTCAATGGCATGCGTGACTAAACTATAGAAGATGTCCGATTTTATTGCCCTTAACTTGAAGCTACAGGAAAGATGATGAAAGCAGGTGAGGCAGACCTCCATAACACCTCTTAGGTGACCTAGTCATACTTCTTGGACTCCCTGAGGATTACAGAACCATGACTGAAACATTTAAAATAAGAATTTAAGAAATATTTTAAGTATATGAAATGATCATTGAAACATTTAAGAAACCAGATATTTCTCCTCCATAACTGAAAAGCTCACAGTGCTAGAATCATGTTTTCTGCGAGTGACTGAGTTTACCCCCATACCAAAATGAAGGGAAAATAGAGAATCTCCTGGACTGGTGGACTAGTGTTTGTCTGACTCCAGTATGCACATGAGTTATTTGAGGTTCTCCATAAAATGCAGATTCTGATTCCAGTGTGGGGTAGGACCTGAGATTCTGATTTTCCAGTAAGCTTCCATGAGATGCCTGTACTGCGGGTCTGCAGACTTGTACAAGATCCTAGAGGAAACAAATAAATTCCCTTCCCCCAAATAAACACGAGATAGATATACTGTGCAATCATTATTCAAGCGGAAACTAATTACCTGCAGAGTTTTCTGTTGTCATTCACAGTTATATCATTTTTAAAGAAGCTACATTCTCTCTTTTAAAAAAGTGCATGCCTTCACACTGATGGAGAACATTAACAGGGTACTACTCATCTGCTCACCTTGTTTTTATTGCTTGGTAATGCAGATAAATGTGTATTTTCAGGATTCTAAATGCAGCCTGTCCTTTTGTTCTCTTCACCCACTCGGCTATTCTCAGAACAACTCCAGCCTCACATCTACCAAAAGCCATTTCTCACATCAGTTCTGAAAACGCCCATCTTGCTATCCCAAAGAAATCACTTGTTATCCAAGTTTTACCTTGATTGTTAAGGGAGGATAAGTGCTTACTGAATGCAGTGTCCACAGCCTCCAGCAGCCCTCTTGAAGTCCTGTACTGCACCATTAAATGAAAGCTGGTAAATAGACAAGTCTACCCCGATGACGAATATTTGGGTTCCTCTATGCTTTATTTAACTAACTCAAAACAGTTTGCAGATATTGTTTAATTATTACGCATTTCATTCGTCAGTGTCTTTTTGTGCTTTTTAAAAATGTGAAGCCACAAACACTTTTGTTATAAATTCAAAACTTTGTGCTAAGAAACTGATTTGTAAAGAAATCTCAGGTGTTGGGACATGACCTTTCAAAGGTAATTTGCTGCAGTGTACAGTCTTAATCTGATCCAGCCATGGGAGATATGTGATTTGGTGCCCTACATTTGCAGGGGGTGTAGGTTAGCATAGAAATGAACTTTTGCTGTCAGAATGTGAGTGGTTTTTGCGATTTTTATTTGCTTAGAGTAGGGGTGAAGGGTGTCAAAGTGGGAGTGAAGAAAATGGTTCTTAAAACTCTAGTTTATGTCCAGAAAACCCTGATTGAATTGGTGAGATTAGAAAGGAACACATGAATCAGGATGCAGAGTCTAAAACCTAAGAGATACCAATATAAAAAGATTTCATTTTCTGCTCTCCATGATGAAGTGAAAAATGGACTTCATTCCAAGGTGAATCTCCTGATAAAGTGACCTTTCAAGACTCCCTTTGACTGATATTTAAAATATCATCAAAGGTTACAAAACCCTGGAGTCATCACAGGGCTCTTGCCTCAGCTTCTCTACGAAAACCACTAACAGATGTTAGAAGAGAAATGGATGTTTCATAGGAAGAAATCTTTGGCTCATGGTGTTTAGACTCCACGGGTAGTACTCTGTAGTAATAGCTCTGCTGAATTTTCCATTACCAGAAAAAGTGTGTTTAAGCACAATCATTCTGGGTTCTCCAAACTCTGAAATGCACTTAATCCAAAATGAATGCAGATAATTACTTCTTACAACTCTCCTAATCCACCTCATAGAACATTTAACCAATAGCACTCTCTACCCAAGATATGACTTTTGTGAACTGCTTACTACTAATGAGCAGATAGAGAGCTATTGCATCATTGCTAATTTGGCCCTGAATTTGTATATCAAGGGTTGGTGAACAACTCAGGCTGAATTTGAACAAGTAACGATACTTGAAAAAATACCATAACTCATCTTTCCAATCCCCATGCCCACACACTTAAATTTATAGTTCACGAAACAAAGACCTAATGTTGTATTTTGGTTCCATGGCGGTGTCTGCTCACAACACTTTCATTTTATGTAAAGTAGTGTTTCTCATTAAATAAAGCAATTAAGAATCATTCAGCAGTGAAGGAAATAGCACATAAGTTGTTTTGCTTAGGTACTAAATAAATGATGAAGGAATATGTTGAAAGATGAAACAGCCATGTCTGTTTTACTGCATTTCACATGAGACATGGATAATTGTTTTACAAACTTTGTTGTATTATTTTTCAAACACAGCTTTTTTCCTTTTATAAGTTTATATCAAATATTCAGACTATTTTCCACAGGCACACACTAAGATCCAAATACCCATAATACACAGGGAAACTCCAAGTCTTAAAGAACATGCCTTTCAGTCATGGAGTTTAGTTCCTAAAACAATAAAGCACTTCTTATTGTGTACTTAATGAATTTTTGTTATTAGTTCTTATAATGTTTTATTGTACTAAGAAAATTGATACATTAATGAATACTATAATTATGTGAGTCTCATACAGTTACTTTTGTAGGCACTGTAAGGAAGATGCTAAATAATTAAATTTCTATTGATTAATTGGAAAAGGGTTGAATGTGATTCCCAGGCCTTGTTTCATTAATCATGCTATAAATTTAAATTGTAAAATAAAAGAAATCCCAAGTGAACTGCTCATTATAGAATAGTATGTGTATGAATTCAGGAAAAACACAAGATATCCATAGAATTTGGGAGAGGTATTCAGTATTTTGTATAGTAGCAAACTGGATGTTTAGCCTAATTTTTATTTTTTTTTCTGGTATGATCTGGGATTAGGGCATGTCTACTAGCTATTACGCAGTGATTCAGACAAACAGCATACTATAGAAACTGAAAAGATCGGTTTTCGTAACTCTCTGCTTGCAGATAGTTGAGTAACTAAAGCCTCAACTATCTGAGGGTTGTGGCCAGGCATAGTGGTTCATGCCTGTAATCCCAGCACTTTTGGGAGGCCAAGGTAGGCAGATCACATGAGGTCAGGAGTTCAAGACAGCCTGGCCAACATGGCAAAACCCCGGTCTCTACTAAAAATACAAACATTAGCTGGGTGTAGTGGCGCACGCCTGTAATCACAGTTACTTGGGAGGCTGAGGTAGGAGAATCACCTGAACCCAAGAGGCGGAGGTTGCTGTGGGCCGAGATTGCGCCACTGCTCTCCAGCCTGGGAGACAGAGCGAGACTCCATCTTGGGGGGGGAAGAAAGGAAAAGAGGGTTGCAATCATTTGTACAATTAAAAACAGTTATAATTTAGCATTTGTTTTTTTCCTCTGTAGAATGAACAGATCTCTACTCCTTGAATTGTTCCCTGCATTATACCATTATGTAACTCATCCCTGATGTAGTGGGGACATTCTGGCTGGGGAGGTCCTTCATTTTTCTTAGGTCCTTTGTCATTTTCAGGAGTAGTCCTACAGTCCTTTCTGTATTTTCTTGAGTGTTAAGATGCCTAAATGGTAGCTCCCACTTCCTCGCAAATATACTAACCGAAGTTGAATTCTACATTTCAAATTCCAGTACATATACATATTAACTATTTTTTGCCAAGCTCTAGAAATTGCTTTGATGAAATTATGCAATTTTCGCTATTATTGTTGTTGAAGTCTACAAATTATTTATGTATAAAATGATTTTTAGATAAACAACTCTCTAACAAAGCATTTTAATCTTTGTTGGAATTTTTTTTTTTTTTTTGGATGGAGTTTTGCTCTGTCTTCCAGGCTAGAGTGCAGTGGCACGATCTCGGCTCACTGCAACCTCCGCCTCCTGGGTTCAAGTGATTCTCCTGGCTCAGCCTCCAGAGTAGCTGGGATTACAGGTGCCCGCCACCACGCCCAGCTACTTTTTGTATTTTCAGTAGAGACAGGGTTTCGCCATGTTGGCGAGGCTGGTCTTGAACTCCTGACCTCAGGTGAGCCACCCTCCTTGGCCTCTCAAAGTGCTGGGATTACAGGTATGAGCCACAGAGCCTGGCCTTTGTTGGAATATTTTTAAAAGATTAAACTTAAAGCTCAATGCCTTAAAGAGTTGGCACAGAGAACTCCAATGAAGAGTTATTTTGAGGTTTGCTAGATTTGACCTCAGCTCCCCTTCAGCTATAATAAAGTCTATGGAACTGAAAATCCACCTCATCTAGTTTTATTTGCAATTGTAGAACTCTGCTGCTTCATTCAATTCCTTTGCCAACAATCTCCTGAATTTCACCTCACAACACCATGTCCTCTTACACACATATTCCTTTCTCACTTATATTTATATGTTCCCCAGCTAAGCCCAATTAAAACACAATAAGCATTGGAATGAAACTTCATTTACTAACCTAATGTCTACCAAGAGATATTAAGCATCACAGGATAAGTATGGTACAAATGTTTTATATTGATATTTTTCTAATGTTAAGTAATTATAAAACATTACTTTGTATTAAAATGAACAAGGATACCTTATGGAGGAAAATGCAACATTTGCATAATTTTTAAGATAAAACAAGAGACTTCAAAGAAATTTCTTGAAGAAGATATTTACCATTCTTGGCCCAGGAGAAAACTTAGTGGAAAAGTTTGATTAGTATTCGGCTTTCTGTGTTATCCCAGGAGCTTTTCTTTTCAAACAACATACACTAACAATTTAAATCCATTCATCATACACTCAAAGAATTCAGCATAAGAAAAGACTTGTAAGGTAGTCCAAACTAGCCTTTATCTACAGAGGAAGAAATGGAGACCCTGAAAACCTGAGTGATGTTTTTTAACCAAGATCACACAACTACATACCATCAGTAACAATATGAGGGCTCGGAACCTTGAGTCAAATTCCTATTCTGTCAACTACACCAGAATGCTTCAAGGAAATGCTTGCTCTTCTTAGTTTTTTTAATTCAGAAATCTGTACACAGAAGGAAAAGTTACCAGAATGATCAGTTATGACATCACCACTGATAGTCCTCTACCAGAACCTGGCTTCAAGATCCTTTATGAATGGAATTTGAACTGACAAATACTTTGTAAATTCTACTGAGAGTGCCTCAGTTTCTGAAGGCCAAATGGTCTAATTATAAGACAATTTCACATATAAAGATTTCACTGTATAGCCCGGGAAGATAATATTAATGATGAGGTCAATTTTATTACTTTTTTAAAGGATAAATAAATGGCAAGAAACATTCTTCATTCCAAGGCAATATGCCCTTTGTCCTCCTGGAGGCTGACTCTTGTTCTGGCTTTCCTAGGGTGCATCCTTATTTGATAAGGGGCAACCCCACCTCAGAGTGACAAGTGTCAGAATCACCTAAAGCACTGTTGTTTCTTCCCAATTGCCAAGATTGTCTCCATGTTCTTTATCACCATTTTGTTCAGCATTTCTCTAGTAAATTCTGCGTGTGTTAACCAGAATTGAATTCTCCATAAATCGCCTTATTTACTGCTCTGCTATTGTATGAAAAAAATAGGAGAAACTAAAATGTAGCAAACTTCTCTAGGACTTGGGTTTTCTAATATTATAGCTTAATGGTTGATCTGAAACTGGGTCAAACCGCATGAACTCTTCTAAAAGAACCGTTTTCAGGGAGTTTCATGGTCAACTTGTGTCTGGTTCTGCTTTTCTGACTTTTAACGGTGGTTTTGAAATGTCCCTCAGCCTTTACTTCTGTTTATCCTTCACTAGACTATGAAGGGTATCAGGGCAGTGTTAGTTACTTTTATGTTTTCAGTGTATGACATAGTGCAGGTCATGAACGCATATTTTTGTTGGAAGGAAGGGAAGAAAAAAGGAACAGAGGAAGGGAAAGAGGGAAGAAGCAAATTAACTTACTGGATTTCACAGGCTTAAAATCAAAACAGTTCTGAAGTCAAATTACCTGTATTAAAATTCTATTTGCTATTTACTAACTATGTAATCTAAGGAAAAATCATTTTACCCCACTGACCATTAATTTTCTCAACTAGAAAATTGAGATATATTTGCAACAACTCAAAAAGGCTGTTATGAGGATTAAATGAGGTAACACATATAAAGGTTTTAGCATGTCCTATGCACTATTCTATATAGGGCTAACCATAAACAGAACTATATATTATTTAGCTTTTATTATCTTGAAGGAATGTCATGAAACCATTTGAGAATCTGATAGAAATTGATCATCTCCTCAAATCATTTCATGGCTTCAACATACTCTTCAAACCTATTCATGTACTTCATATTAAGAACCACTCACGAAGACTAGTCACATTTTTTCCCAGGTACAGATCATTATAAATTTGTGAAGTGAAAGCTTCTTGCTTTGTAGGGACCAATAATATTTTCAATAAAAGAGTATACAATATAGAATATACTTTGCATCTCAAATTTAGTAAATAGAGGTAAACATTTTGTGAAAAATTTCCTCCAAATGTGTGTGTGCATGCCTTTGTGAGTGTGCCTTGTGTGTGTGTTAGGTTATAATGTAGTTTGCATTTATCAGGATGGGTGACAATTCAGCATCCTTCAGACCTTAAGGCATAATCATCTTAGCCCTTTCTGTTCTTAGTTACATTCAGTTTTCTTCCTTCTCTGCCCTTTGTGTTCTCAGTTCCACCCTGTTTCCTTGATTTCTGAGACATTTGAGCACAACAGACACATTAGCACAAACAACTGATCATTGGGGTCACAGTCATTTACAAAATGGATTAATTAACCCAAGTGGCCACATTAATCATTGTGTATTAACCCCATCAGTAGCATAAATGTCACATTCAGAAGACAAGATGTATGCATCCAAATTCTAGGTGTGCCGCATGGGTAATTTATATTCCAGAGTTTCTTAGGCTATGACCTGGGAACATTTTGTATGTGAAACAGATATAGCAAGGTGCTCCTAGTCATCACATTCCTCTGGATGACATCCAAAATACCAGTTGTATGCCAGGCTTTGTGTGACAGCATGATGTCTTAGAGTGAAATTATAATGAATATATTTCCCAGATTTTTGTAATGAAACTGGTTTAAACCAATCTACTCCATGAACAGACACATCTCAAAAGAAGACATACACACAGCCAGCAGGCATACGAAAAATATGCTCAACATCACTAATCATTAGAGAAATGCAAATCAAAACCACAGTGAGATTCTATTTCACACCAGTCAGAAGGGCTATTACTAAAGTCAAAAAATAACAGATGTTGGAGAGGTTGCAGAGTAACAGGAATGCTTATACACTGCTGGTGGGAATGTAAATTAGTTCAGTCACTGTGGAAAGCAGTTCTCTTTGGAGATTTCTCAAAGAGCTTGAAACAGAACTACCATTCGATCCAGCAATCCAGTTACTGGGTGTATACCCAAAGGAATATAAATCATCCTACCAAAATGACACATGCACCCATATGTTCATTGCAGTGTTATTCACAACAGCAAACACATGGAATTAACCCAGATGCTCATCAACAGTGGACTGGATAAAGAAAATATGGTACATGTACACCATGGAATACTATGCAGCTATTTAAAAAATCATACTATGCAGCTATTTAAAAAATCATGCCCTTTGCAGCAACGTGGATGCAGCTGGAGGCCATTATCCTAAGCAAATTAATGCAAGAGGAGAAAACTACCGCATGTTCTCACTTATAAGTGGGAGCTAAACACTGAGTACACGTAAATACAAAGATGGGAACAACAAACACCAGGGCCTACTCAAACAGTGAGAGTAGGAAGAGAATGAGGGTCGAAAAGCTACCTATTGAGTACTATGCTGAATACCTGGGCTATGAAATTATTTGTACACCAAACCCCAGTGACACAATTTACTAGTGTAAAAAACCTGCACATGTACCCCCTGAACCAAAAATAAAAGTTGAAATAAAAGAAATAAAATAAATAAGCCAATGTACTTTCTTAACATGAAACCAGAATCCAAATGAGTGAAATATGAGTCAAGTGCCTTTCCTATAAAACATAATTACACACCTGTATACAAAAATATTTTCTATTTGTATTTTAGATATCAAAGACTGTGTTCCCAAGAGTCTAAAATGCCTGTAGATAATGTGAATACTAAATTCTCTATTCCAATGATCATTAATGTATTTGTCTTCATCCTAAAATAATGTCTCTTCAAAAAGAATAGTTTCACACTGAGTCTCTAAACTGAGTTACAACTGAACTAACTTTATGGTGCCTCTTTATAAATGTCTTACATCTTATAGATGTTTTCCAATTGTTAATATAATTAACACTCATTTTTTTTAAAGACAGCCATTGTTTCACAAAGAAAATACATACAATTATTTTAGAAAAGTGCAGGCTTTGTATTGTCTTCCTGCTCGTGTGTATTTTCTCTATCATATTAGTGATTAATTTACACTGAACTATTAAAGAATTTTTCAGTTATTGTTTAATTTAGGGTAAACTAATTTTATTCAGCAACACTTTGCAATATTTCAGGCTAGACAAATCAATTTAAAAACATATAAACAAAGTATGTCATTGTGATATTCAGTGTACTAAGAGATTTTTTAATTTTTTTTCAATTTTTATTTTTATTTTTTTTAGAGATGAGGTCTTACTGTGTTGCACAGGCTAGATTTGAACTCCTGGGCTCAAACAATCCACCCCAGCCTCCTGAGTAGCTGGGAACACAGACATGCATCACCAGGTCCGGCTATTCATATTAGACATTTTAGAAAACTTGCCTAAGTAATTCTAGAAGTTGCAAATCATTATTTATTTACTTTCTCTCCCAAGGAATGTTTGGAAATATTTGAGACTCTGTACTACATAAGTAGACTTATCTTAAATGTTTGTTGAATGACTGAATGAAGAATGAAAATTATTAACATGGCTGGGCACGGTGGCTCATACCTGTAATTCCAGGACTTTGGGAGGCCAAGGCAGGTGGATCACTTGTGCTTAAGTTAGATACCAGCCTGGGAAACATGGCAAAACTCCATCTCTACAAAAAATACAAAAATTAGCGGGACATGGTGGCATGCATCTGTAGTCCTAGCTACTCAGGAAACTGAGCCAGGGAGGCAGAGGCTGCAGTGAGCCGAGATTGTGCCACTGCATTCCAGTCTGGGCAACAGAGCCAGACCCTGTTGAAAAGAAGAAAAAAGAAATTATTAACATGTTAGAAAACAAAAAATGTGACTAAACTTTTTACTCTAACAGTAACTGGCCTATCAACTAAGATGAATAGATCTTCCATGAGAGTCAACTTTTTTAATAAGCTTTGAAACACAAATGTTCAACATTTTTAATTCTATTTATGCTACTTCAGTAGGTAAAAGGAAACAGTTCACTGTTCATGCAGACACTTAAGACACTAGAAAATCAACCACTGAGGTAATGAATAGTGTTTTGTGCATGCAAACTTAGAAAATATAATTTACAGGCACAAAATAAAATTTGTAACAATGGCAACGGAAATGAAACAACCAGAATATAGTCACATGATATGGTTCCTTAAAGAGCATTAGCCCAACAGCAAGGAAGCCTTAATTTTATTTTTTTATTGTCATAATTATTCTTGGCTTATGATCTTTTGAAAATTGAATATCTAATTATAAACTTCTAAATCAAAAATACAAAAGCAAGATTTGTATCATCCCTAGTCACGATGGTATGTGGAAAAGAAGAGGCTGAATAGAATATGTTTTGCCAATAAGCTACTCAAGTGGTTGCTTTATTCACCAAGCTAATATGTACGCTGTATTTAAAATTAATATTTTCTGTCCAATTACATGAAATAATTGTTTATAATACCTCAAATGATGAGATGCTTAAGAATAATTTTGTAAGTACAAAAATAAGTCCATTAATTATGAAAAGTAAATAACCTCAAGTAATATTTAAAACTCGCTATAGTGAGTTTTTTATTTAAATGCTACCATTCATTCTCTCATATGAAAAATTGACAGAATTCCAACTGCAAAAAAAAAACACTCTTACTTTTAAGAGCACTCAGACACTTTCATTCATTTACAATCCATAACTTCCAGTTCAAGAATCTAATTTGGAGTTCAGAGTAAATGTTGAAGGTGGGAACCATGTTTATCTTGTTCACTGCTATATCTTTAGTAGGAGTTCAGTTAATATATTATGAGTAACTGAAGAAACAAAACTCAATCAAAAAAATAAATAAATATGGTAAAAGCATGTGTGGTTTTCATACAGAGAACAAAACTTCCTACCGGGCATTTTCCAACCAAAATATCCTGATACAAAAGGCTAAATTTCTTGGGGAAACTAAGTAAATTTGTAATCAACTTGTTGTCCAGGAATTTAGAAAATTATTTTAAGAATTAAGCTAATTCTCTCCATTGATAAGAAGAGGAAGAATTGACATGCTAAGTCATAATTTCTTGATCCAAATAAGTGTGATGATACTAGGCAAGTAAAAACCGTGGTATACAAAGATCTGGATCCTGGGCAAACCCCAACTCATTTCAAAATTTCAACTTTATATATGCTACTTGAATAGGTAAAAGGAAACAGCTTACTGTTCATGCAGGAACTCAAGACACTGGAAAACCAGCCACTGGTGTAATAAATAGTGTTATGTGCACCCAAACTTAGAAAATATAATTTAAAGGCATAAAATAAAATTTCTAACAATGGCAGTGGAAACTAAACAACCAGAATATAGTCACATGATATGGTTCCTTAAAGAAGAACCATATGGGTCGGGCATCGTGGCTCACACCTGTAATCCCAGCACTTTGAGAGGCTGAGGCGAGTGGATCACGAGGTTAGGAGTTCGAGACCAGCCTGACCAACATGGTGAAACCCCATCTCTACTAAAAATAAAAAAATTAGCCAGGCATGGTGGCACGCACCTGTGGTCCCAGCTACTCAGGAGGCTGAGGCAGGAGAATCACTTGAACCCAGGAGGCGGAGGTTGCAGTGAGCTGAGATCACGCCACTGCACTCCATCCAGCCTGGGCGACAGAGCAAGACTCCGTCTCAAAAAAAAGAAAAAAAAAAGAAAAAAAAAAAAAAAAAGAACCGTATGGTATCCTGTCACCTGGGTTCTCTCTCCTATTCTTATTCTCCCAGTCCACTTCATAGCCTTTTATCTGTGCTTCTTTAAACACATTGAAGGATGGGGTGCCAATTTTTGCACTGTGCTCATGGTGATATATCTCCCTGTAGCATTTAACCCAAGAACCCCCAAATACAGGTCGATACACTCTGAAGCCTTTGATAAATATTTGAGTTATCATGGGAGCAAAATTAAACAATACTGACAGTGAAGTAAGCTTTTAATTTAAAAAAAAATTTAAGATCTACTGATTATTACAAAATGTTTTTAAATAACATAGTCATGATATTAAATATCTGATTTTTTAAATAAAAAATGAAGTAGGTAAACTTTGCTGTCACCAAGTACAAATAATTCAAAACATGTAGACAGTTGGTAATAGAAAAACACATTCTGAGACTCAGTAACAAGAAGAGGAAACATTGCATGTGTGAGAAGAAAACAAGATTAAAGGAGCAAATTTCAGTCTCCACTTACAACTGTCATTGACTGATGAAGGCAGAAAGTCTAGGAGTAGTATGAATAGGCCTCGTTCCTCTTTTATTCATCTTCCTGAAAGAACCCAGGTACCCCTGATATGTCTGTGAAGAATGGCATTCAACTATATAAAAAAGAAGATTTTTTTGTTGTTGTTTTGGTTTTTTTTTAATGAAACTAGCCTTGTTTCTCAAAGACTCTTTTCTTTTTTCTTTAATTCACTAGAATCTGACCAAGTTATGTTTGAAAGTCTTACAATATACTCTATATATTGTACGTGATTATATGGAAAAGGAGAATGTCACTTATCCCAAAATAAATAGTCCTCTACTTAGGCAAATGGTTTATTACGATGTTATGCGGGATTTTAATCAAGTTAGAGCTGATGTGTCTGAGTTTGTTTTAAAAGAACTCAACATATGTTAAGCCACTCTACAAGAAGGGTTTAATTATTAAGGCATCAACTTCAAAGTTCAGAGATGCATGAAGACTAATGTATTTGGATTCATAGGATTCACTTTTACGAGAGGGAGCCTACTGCTGCTTCAGAATAGATATGACAGGTTTTCCATCAGACCAGTGAATGGGAGTTTTTATCCAAAGATTTTTTGCCTAAGATTATTAGGTAATGAAATTAATTAATTAACCATGTGAAATTGTTATATATATATATATATATAGTCTCATAATTTCTGTTAATAAGTAAACAAACAAATAAATAAATATATAAAATATACCGCAACTCCACATAATATTCAAGGAGTTATAGCAGAATCATGGAACCATTAAGCTAACGTCATTACCATCTTCCCTCAGGCTTTAAAGTAACACTTCCTTTTCCTTACACACACACACACACACACACTCTCTCTCTCTCTCTCACACACACACACACAAACACATGCACATGCAAACATTTTATACCCCCTTCCTTTTCCTGTATACATCTGTGGCTAAACCAAGCCACTATATGCCCTTTACTATCAAACTTGAAAAAAATTCTCCTCTGGGGAATTGTTAATTTTCAGATATCAATGAAATATTTATTTAGTGACTTCAATCCATTTTGTAGGAGAATCAAAGAAACATAAAGTAGACTTAAAGGTTTAAAAGGTTTTGCACTCAAATTTAGGAGACATTTTACATGTTCAATGGAAATGTAATATATTAATAGTAATATAATAGACAAGTTTGGACAAAAAGAATGTCAAAAAGTTTAAACAAAGGTAATAGACATGGGTTTAAAACCTGACCCAGAAGATACTGGTTGGCTAGTGTTTAACTTTTGGTATTCTATTTTTCTGGTATGCAAAATGCAGATACTAGTTACTGTATACCATGGTCACTGCCAAGATTGGAAATAAGTCATGATAAATGCCTAACATTGGACCAAATATAGGCATTTGAATCACAAAATAAGTGTGTATTATTATTAATGGTATTTCATGGCATTAATAGTTCAATCATGTTTGGTTGTGATCTGCCCTCCCTTCACCATCCCCTATCCCCTACAACTTTGTTTATACTTCTCTTATGACGCTTACATTCAGTCTGCCGTGATTATTAAACACTGTGCTATTGGTGAGCTGTATGAAGGCAAGTGTTATGATTTGCTTGTGTTTGTATCCTCCAAAGCAGAGCTTTTCCAACTTCATACCTAGGGATCTTGCTACCATAAGATTTGATTTTGGCTTAGCAGTATAGGTGAGGTTCTGAGATTGTGCATTTTCAACAATGCTCCTGGTTCCTCTAACCAAACTTTGAGTATTAAAGTTCTATAGCACTTAGCACAATGCCTTACATTTGAGAGATAGTCAATAATATTTATTTGATTAAAAATATAACATTAAACACATTAAATTGTAAAATGGATGATAGAAACAATAATTTTTAAAATATGTTCAGAGGGAGGAGGTATAGAAAGCGTTGTGGTATAAGAATTTAACCAGGTCCTGAAGAATTACAAAAATGTGAATGGTTGAAGTGGAGGGAAAGCAATTCTAGATGTGTAGAAGAATTTGAGCCAAACTGTGGATGGAGCAAAGTACAAGGAATGTTCAGGGCTTAATACAGCCAGTGTGACTAAATCATAAGATTTAGATTAGATTAAAAATAATTAGAAAATGTTAGTTGATGCAAATATTGTCTGACAAGCAATGCACAAAGACAAAGTTTTTAAGCAGAGTCTGTGAAGTAACCGTTTTGTTTTAGGAAAGTTATTCTGTATAAAATTGTGGATCGCAAAGAAAAAAATGAAAGATGTATGGTTCAAAAAGGTCTTAACTATACTTCTAACTGTATATTCAATTAAGCTTCCAGGATTTAAATTTAACACCAGTGTAAAGCATCCTTACACATCCCTCCGTTTGTTATGTTAAATCGCATTCTAACTAAGACTGAAAACAAGTAATCAGGAGTATCAGTATATTTCCCTCTCGAGATAAATTTGCTCATGGATTTTTCTACTAAAAGTACACATTAATATGGTGCAGCTTTCCTAGATTTAGCCATCTCCAGACTTTTCAGATCTCCAGCAAATTTATTTATTGCATTATATCGGAAGAGAGATATTTAGCACATATTGTCATTATTTTTGTATCCAATAATATTGCAATTAGACAGAAACACATGAAATTATTAAAAACCCATGGTGGGCTGGGCATGGTGGCTCAAACTTATAATCTCAGCATTTGAGGGACCAAGGCAGGTGGATCCTTTGAGCCCAGGAGTTCAAGACCAGCCTGGACAACATAGTAAGACCTTGTCTCAAGAAAAAAATTCAAAAATTAGCCTAGCATGGTGGCCCACGCCTGTGGTCCCAGCTAATTTGGCGGCTGAGGTAGGAGGATCACTTGACCCAAGGAGGACAAGGTTGCAGTGAGCTGTGATGGCACCACTGCACTCCAGTCTGAGTGATAAACCGAGACCCTGTCTCAAAAAAAAAAAAAAAAAATGGTGGTGGGAGGGATAAAAAATAAGTCAATCAAGTATCTTCCATAGTAGATAAAAATGTGAAAAACAGAAATGACATTTTCTCATAATACATTCAATGGTAGAGCAAGCAAGCAGTCATTGCAAAGCAGTTTTGATTATATTGTAAAAGAATTGTCATAAATTTTGATTATAAATTTATGAAGTTCACAGCTGAGAAAAATCACTCACTGATGTATATCTCAAAGTATCTAATTGCAATTTTGCCTATTATGTGATTCATTGCCGAAGGGAAACTAGAATGAGACTTGGCCCATACTCTGTAGTATTAACATCTAACTATAGTATATAGCTGCCATAAAATTAACCGAGGAGTAGCCCTCATAAGTGATGTCTAAGATTAAGTGATTTAGTGTATTGCATCACTTAGATCCGATGAAGCAGAGTAACTAATTGGCAGAGGAAAAAAAATCTAAAAACATAGTAAAATAGCAAAGCAAGGCAACTGCCATTAACAGAAAAATGTAATGGTCTCATTAAAGACATTGCATGCAGTCTCCATTCCAATTTTCACAACTCTGGATTTTTCTCTAAGCTTTGCAAAAATATTATCTACTATCATATAATTTTAACTTTAATTCAAATGCAAAATAATGATTTTAGAACTTCATTATTGGTTTCATACATATGTTGCGGTGTTTTATGTACAATGTCAATCATTTCAATTGATTTCTTGCCCCTACTTTTAAAATCTGAGATAGAGTAATTCATTTAGTTAAAACAGAAAAGTCCTAAGGTCCATTAACTCATACTATATATGTGGGAGTTATTACTTGTGGAATTTTACTTGTGGAAAACTCAGTAGAAATCATGGAGAAATTCAAAAGAATATTAAAATAAGGTACATTCATAAATGTATCTAAGCTTTTTGAATTGTGAAATCTGACTGAAAAATTTATGGGATAACTTTCTTATGAGAAGGTTGAAGAAATCTTGGATATGTCAGACAAAAAGAACAATAATAAGAAACTCAAAAACCTTTGAATTCAGTGGTGATATAGGTTTTATAGTTGACTATCATTGATTAAAATAAATCCTTGATAAAAAACTTTGTCCTAACTTTGAAAATTGGAAAAGTGAAAATTTAAAGTACCTTCATAAAATTACTTGGGAAGAACATAATTTTAAATATGTAAGCAAGGACAATAGTGCACTTTAAATTTTGGAACATTTTACAATCCAAACAAGAACCCATTTTCAATTATTCTAAGAACATTTATACTTATTACAGTTTTTGTTTTAAATTTAAGATTACTATTAAGAATGTTTGGTCTGCATTAATATTCGATCATGTACTTTTCTTGAATTTTCTTTTTTATTGCTTCATAAATACATAGTTTGTAAATTTGCCTGGTCCATTTTTGTTTCTACATAGAAAACCAGATTGTAAGAAGAGTAAGTTAATGTTCTAGATATAAAATAAAAATATTTATTCAAAACCTACATCATATTTAAGCATTCCACTGGGGAAGACATACAAGAGTAGCATGGCCTCTTCTTTTAAATATCATATGCTCACTTTAGATGTAGCAATGATTCATAAAAGTATGTCCATTATCATTTTGTATTTTTGAGTATGTATTTCTAATGAAAAGTGGGATAAAAGGGTGATCATAATTAGTTGGTACTCACCAAAATGATTCCTGAGATTAATGAGTTTGGTAACAAGGTCATGGATGTGTGGCTGTAGTATAAGTGTCATAGTCAATCAACACTATTTAAGTCCAACAATAGCAAAGAAAAATGACACATCTCTAGATCAGTCTATAATTGATGGCACTAATCTCTTCTGGAATATTGGAATTAATTTCAAAATAAATGTTACAGTAGTCTGCATTGCACATTAAGATGTATAGATTCAAGATTCAAATCTGATTCACTGCATGACCTTGGACAAAGCATTGCCTTTCTCTTTGTAAGATTTTCTTCCTATTTTTAAAAATTAGATTATAGTTTCTTCCCTATACCATTCATAATGTTCTTTGAAAGACCAAATGAAGCCCATGGCAAATATACTTTGAAAAGCATAATATGCTAAAGAAATGTCTCACTCCAAAAAAGTCCCTAAAGAAATCCTCGGGCCTGTTTTCTCATGATCCCTAAGTTCCTTTCCATTGCTGCGATGTACACTACACTGTCTTGGTCTCTTTGAAATTCTCTGTGATTTTTATCTACAGTTGGTTAAGATCCAGTCCCATTTGTGCACAGTATGGTGTCCATCATACACCAAGAGGCTATTGCATTTCAGTGTTACTTCAAAGAAGTACTTAGTACAGCAGAAACCTGGATGCAACTGGAAATTAAGTTCACCATTTCCACAAACCCTTATTAAGCATCTGTCACGTGTCCAGCATTGTGCTCGTTGTGAGAATACAGAGAAGGACAGCTCTGCCTTGTGGAATTTTTTTATGTAGAAGAAGAGAAAGGCAAATAAACATATATTAATATTCTACTTTCAATATAATTATTTTTAAAATGAATATGAGAATAAACATATGAGAAATGTTATTCTTTGCTAAAAGGAATAAACATATAAGGAGTGTTTATTCCTTTTATCAATAGCTATGTGATTTAATTTATTATCATCCAGTTCATGAAAAGAAGTTTCAATTAATAATATGATTCCATTCAAAGTATTGATTTATATCAAATTTTCCAATAATTTCCTATTTTGGAAAGTAAAGTTCCTATTAAATGTTACCTACTATAGTTTATTTCAGTCCTTTAAAAATTACTCTTTAATTCATTTGTCTATGTCCTTCTAGCAGTCACATATATAAGCTTCCTGATGAGCTAGCCTTTTCTATTGAATTAAAATGACATGTTTTGGTCTATACTACAGTTTAAGGCAGGAAGAGTAAAGCAGTGGCCCAAATAGTCTAATCAATATTTCATGCTTATAGAATTGTATATAGCAGTTATAATAAAGTATCTATAAACTAAATAAATTATATAATTATGTAATTTTAGGTGAATTTATAATACATAGAACACATATATGGATTATATATAATATTAAAACCATCTATTAATGTATTATAAGGAGGAGAAAAAAATCCATTTATTTGCATACATATAATATTTGCTGTTACCATCACCTTGGCTGGGCGGGCCTTAAGGAGTCTAATATTAAGGCATCAATTAATCTACAATAATTAGTAATTTTTTAAATGTTTAAATACTTTGTTAGACCAGGAAATTTGACATTTAAAAAAATGCACATGTTGGTTCCAAGAATCTTCAGCTCTAAGGAAATATAATAGCTTTTTTGTTTTTAATCTAAGAAGCACTGATAGCAATGAATGTTCAAAGATATAGAGAAGAGAACCAGATTTTAAGATGCCAATTGCATTATAAAAAATAAGCGAACACTCAAATAACTTAGGCAGATTCTGATTCAGTCTCCTCTCGTGAGTTGAGGACAGTAAGCAGAAAGCCAAAGGTGCAAAAATCTAAACTATAAACCAAATTCATGCTATTTTCTGAGCAGCCAGGTCACTTTTGGGGTGAAACCTCAGTACTCTTAGTTACTGTAACAAAAACACAAAGTGAGCAAATCAGTGTTTCACAGTCCAGGGATCAAGGGAATATGTACATTGCCAGGCACTGAGGCAAAGTTAGCTGCAACACTGCCAACCAAATATAACTGTCCTCACAGGAAATCCCCTCTGAGGTAATCCTAATTTTTCAATGATTGCTTCTCCATGTGAATAAGTCAAGATTTGAGAGGAGGTTCAATATGTAATCGAATGAACTAAGAATGCTGTTTCTCTTGGCACATATCTGTCATAAATAAGAATACACTAATGAAATCAGAGCTAACTATGTCCCTAGGGTAGAAAGTTCTTTCCCTTATGTGCCTAGGAATTCTAGAGGCTATTGAAGGATCCTATTCCTGAAGCCCAAGTGCCCAGTTCCAGCCACCGCATAAATGGATAGCACCCCAGGAAACTTCTATAATTAAATCCATATTTACCACATTCTCCACACCATCCCTTCATGCAGCTTTTCTGAATTAATTCAATAAATTTTTACTGTGTTCTTACTTTGTGCCAGGCGCTGTTTTATGTGTCGATGAAACCACAGTGAAAAGGCAAGGTTAGAGAACTCGGACTTACATTCTAGTCAGGGAATAAAGACAATACATAAATGATGAGTGATATGAGTAATGCTATTAAGAAAAATGTACGAGGTAAGGGGTTTACGGAAGAACGCTCTGATAAGATAGATGTCATTTCATGAATGGCTTAAGGGAACTAAAAGAAAGAACCATGCACAAAACTATGGGATGAATTTTTTCAAAGCAGGAGAAACAAGTTGAAGGGCCCTGAAGCGAGAAACTGCTCAGCGTATATGAGTATTAGAAAGAAGGGGCCGGGCACGGTGGCTCACGCCTGTAATCCCACCACTTTGGGAGGCCGAGGCAGGCGGATCACGAGGTCAGGAGATTGAGACCATGCTTGGTAACTCGGTGAAACCCCGTCTCTACTAAAATACAAAAAATTAGCCGGGCGTGGTGGCTGACGCCTGTAGTCCCAGCTACTCAAGAGGCTGAGGCAGGAGAATGGCGTGAACCCGGGAGGCGGAGTTTGCAATGAGCCGAGATCGTGCCACTGCACTCCATCCTGGGCGACAGAGCGAGACTCCGTCTCGGGGGTGGGGTGGAAAAAAAAAGAAAGGATGCAAAACAAATGACACAGACGTTGTAAGCCATGCGAGGAACTGTTGATTTTATTTTAAGTGAGGTGGAAATTAACTAATCAGACATATTAGAAATGAATTGCTCTTCCTATTGAACGATGGGGTCAAGGTGGACGCTGCAAGTTAGATAGCAGGCTGTTGCAGTAGTTCAAGTGTGAGCAGTATTGGCTGACATTGGTAATGCAGTTGGAATGGTTAGACTTGACCAAATTCTGGATATATTTGGAGGCTACTGGATGGGCTTTGGTGTGTGTGAGAGGGTGAGGAATAAGGGATGATTTTAAAGTTTTTAGTCGGGACAACTAGAAAAATGGAACTATATTGGAACAAATAAGTGGAAATTAAGGGTCTGGTTTTGAATATATAGAGTTTGAGGTGTGGTTTTAGCATCTAAATGAAAATGGTAAGTAAGCTGTTGGCTATACTAGTCTGGAGTTCAGGGAAGAAATTGAGGCTGGAGTTATTAATTGGGGAGTCAATGGTGTAGATATCGTAATTAAAGGCCTAGCAGTGAGCACACCAAAGGAAAGTCCCAGGGCTGACATTTAGGGAAGATAAATAAGATGGCCAAACAGCCTTGGCAATTCTCTCACTAAGGAATAAGGTCTCAAAAGACAGTGTAGATAAGTAATTAGCAAGTCGGTTTCATATTGATGCACCAGACACAAACAGTAGTGACCTCAGTACACTGAGGCAATCACTCTTTGGTGAGTAAAAATTCATTAAAATTTTGGAATTGACCGAGGCACTGTAGTATCCTAAAGAAAGAAATGTGAGGCAGAATCCATAGACAGTGATTTGAAAAGTTAAAGCTGCTGTTGCATTTCTTCAATGTGAAAAAAAGCCTCATTTTTTCCCCCAAACTATTTAAAATTTTAGATATCAATTTCCATTGCTTTGGTTATGAAATATCCAGCTATGTTCAACCAGGTCCATTCCTTCAGGTATATATGGTACAGAAACTGTTATACCAAAATGTTCGGATTTTTTATATTTCATAACAGCTTATTATTAATTTTAAATAAAGGAATTGTGGGGGAAACATAGTTAATACAAATATCTATAATCTATAATCTATAAATATCTATAAAATACTAGATATTTTATATCCTTCTTATTGCCTATATCATTAGGGAATTCCCAGACCATTAAAAGAATGACAGAATTGTGATATCTCGCTTAAAAGGTATTGAGTCATATGCTTTTCACAATTTGGCTTTCTAAGATAAGTCACATGGGTTTTAAAACATCTGAGTTGAAGTTTTGCATTTTCATTTGTTTTTATGTTAATATGAAAATTATTCTTGCCAGAAGCAGACTACAACAGTCTTTTAAAGAAGAAATTGAAATTAGGTATATGTGCCTGTTAATGTTATGAGAATTGCACTAACTGCATCTGCTAAATAAGTCTGTAAATTAGAAAATCTTTGGTTTAGTGATTACATCAGCCTTAAGGAGCTGCAGTTTAAAAGAGATTAAATGTATTTCTAACTGCTTCCAAAACTGTTGATAGCAAAGGAAATGAACACCTACTATCTTAAGAAATGTCTGAAAATTTTATCAAGGTAATCTTTTGATTTTCTTGCATTCACGTGGCATTAAATTGAATGTAAGGTCTTATAAAATAATACTGTTGCAAGTATAAATAATATTCTTATCATCTTTATCTATTGAGTCATTATCAATCCAAATATTTTTCTGAGATGCCATTGTACTTGTCATAAAAAATATGAACTATATTCATAAAAAATGAATATAGTGTATGAAGTAGGCCAGTATTCAGATAGTCAATTTCAATTTGAGGCTCAGTGATTTTAATAATCAAAGCTGGTGTCTAATATTATTAAAAATAATAAGTTTAAAAAATAAAATTGTAGGGACTTATTACTTTGTGAAGGCTTAAGATAATGCAGATGCGAAAGACCACATTAAAAACCCAAGCTTTTGTATGAGCATTTTTCACTTCTTAGGAGGATAAACAGAGAAATCAACATTGGGATTTTCCTCTGGCAAGATATAAAATTGCATATTCTACTTGATGGAATGCTTTCTAAAACAGCATATTTAACTATTTTATAAAGTTGCGTTTCTGGATGATATACAAAAAGGAACAACTGTCGTTTGAACTGCATATTTCATTGCATAGATTGGCTTTTATATCTGGAAATAGAAAATGTGGACAAGTAATTTTATATGTACATAATTTATTTTATCAGCTTATGATAAGAACATCAAGTACAAATAGTTTGTTGTTTTCAATTTAACGTAGAAATGGGGATTGCATATTCTTCATTATACAAATGTACAGACTCCATTTTGAAAATTTCTTACTAAGGAATAACAGAGAACGATTAAAATGATAGATACCCTATGTGGTAAGCATTGTCCTCATTTTATTAATGTATTCAGTATGTTGTGGCTTCACAGTGAAATCATCAGCCTATTGTCTCAATTCATGATGTCAGAATTCCCAACCTGATTTTAGGTTCTTGTCATTACTCTAAGACCCCAATTTCCTGGGAAGATAAATGGATTTCTATATATTTTTGTAACCTCTCTGGGACATAGCATGGTTTCTATATGATTAGAGAAGAGCAATGCCAGTAAATTATATTCATAATGCAGCATCTGCTATTAAAGTCTTTTAATTTTCTATTTAAAAAAAAGATGGTACAGAATATCTCATAATTCTACAATTTGCTGTCATTAGTATGTAATTTCAGCAGTATATATGCACACATGCTGAACAGTGAGAAACAAGGGCATAATTTCAGAAAATAAATACTTCTGTCTTGCGCTTGTATACACCTTGCATCTGAGAAATTGAAAGTAGTTTAACGAAATGAATTTTCAAAGCCAGAGACAACAATCTGTAAATTACAGTTACTACTTTTTTTAGAGAGGTGAAGTACACAATGTAGAGAGTAAGAAAATGGCTCTCTCTGGAGTTATTTGGAGAATGAAAAGTACATACTGAAAGTATCTTTTACTACTGATATATGATAGTCTTTCCATTTTATAACAAGATTTTTTAAAACTTGGACAAAATCTCCTATACCATGTCTGCTTATTTGTTTAATTTTACTAAAAAATAATAAGCATGATTTATTTGTTGTTCTCTATGTAATGGACACTATATATAAATTAGCCCACTAAATCCTCACAACACCATGAGTTGTTTTACCGTTTTAACAGATGAGGAAATGGGCATGGGGAGGTTAGGTGCTTGCCCCAGATCGCACAGTGGAAAGCTGGAGTTAAAATCTTGCTCTGTTACCTTCAGAGGTAGCTTTTGAGCTTAGAAGGATTCCATGCTAGACAAGCCAACATCTACCTCATTGGTGGTCTAGAGTCTGTTTGCAAAGAAACATGAAGAATCTCCCAATACTGGCCAGAATTCTCTCTCATTAAGTTAAGGTGAATCTCCAATCTTGGCATAAGGAGAGGCTTTAAAACCTGCAACAATTCTCAGAAATAATTCCACAGTTAACACATTTACAGGCTTGATTAACCATTGTTAATCACACACGTAAAGCCCTGAATTATCGCCATTTCAAATATTGAGAGAAATGTCTCATTTACTTCTTGGAGGAAGTAAGAATCAAGAGGAGATAGGGCAGAAGATATCATTCTTTTATTTGAGACTAAGTCAATTTGTCCCCTACTGCTTTTGTAACCAATTGCTCTTTTATTAGGACTGCTTAAAGGAGAACAATGCTACTTGTTGTAAAATTTCTGTTTAAGCAAAGTTGGCAGGTAGGCCCAAAGAGATTAGTTCATTTTGAGAAGCTCTTTACCAATGGAGAGAAAAACCACATTTCAAGAATGGACTGCAATATTGAGACACAACCTGAATCCAATATATTTGTAAATATGGAAACCAAGTGTAAGGCCAGCATTTAGTGGATGGCCAAGAAAAAGCAATAAACATTTGAAAGAAAAAGACATGACATATTACTTTGACAATGAAATACAACCCGTGCTGAACCATCCAAATCGTAATGAAAGCCAAATTTAAGCACATATTTATCAAGATTATCTTATATAATTCTCCCCCCAAAACCTGTGGTTGTTAATATTCCCCTTTTTACAGATGAGGAAACTGGGATTAAGAAAGTTTGGTGACTTTATCAAAACTATTTGCAAACTGTGGGCCCAAGATTAGAACACAGAGAATTCAAATCCGTAGCCCACGTTCTCAACCATTTCGCTACTCTGAATTTATCATATAGTATATAAATGAGAAAGCTTACTAATAACTCATGACTTCTTACAGTATGGCAACTTTTGCACTATGGTTAAGCAAATTTATAAGCCTGAAAAAGAGCCAGGATCTTATGTTGTTTAAAGAATATATACAATTTTAAATTGGGTAGTATAGCAAGGATTTTAAATTGCAGCATTTGGCAAATATTTTAAAGCTCTTTGAGTATAATGGAAAACAAATTTTGTCAAACATATAAAAGATATGGTCATAAAGATAGAGTCAAAAGTTCTAATCACTAGCTAATGTCACAATGATCTAACAGGCATTTATAGAATCTTTTTTCATTTTAGACAGTGTGATATTGATCAAATCAATAAAGTATAAAATTTGGAGCCATATATTCTAGGCTCACATTTCAACCCGAGGCAAGAAACTTGCTTCAACTCTTTGAGCCTTAGCTGCTTGTGGATGTTCAACAAGCAAAAAATATGTATTGAACAATAATACTTATTACAATGCCTTCCTACACCAATATTTTATTTATACTTTTATTTGAGAAAATATTAATAAAAATTTTACATAATGATTGGGTAGTATTATTTCACAATACTAGGGAGGCTTACCAACTGCTTACTTGTCATCCCTACTTGAATGTCTCAAACACATTTTATACTAAATACAACCACCACTTAACTACTCCATTCAACATGTTTCCTAGCACAGGAACTGGTACCGCCATACACTCGATACTCAATCGAGAACCCTGGGTGTCATACTTGTGACCTCCCTCAACTCACTTGCCGTGCCCTGTTCACCCCAAGCCTGTTGCATGTGCCCTAGTTATTGACATACCTACTATCACCTTCATTTCTCACCCAATGCTTGTAAAAACGTTTAAGCAACCTTTCATGTTTTTTCTTGACCATCTCCTTTCTATCCTCCACGGCACAGCCAAAGTGAAATTTTGAAATTACAAAAGTAACCATGTTATTCTTCTTTCTAAAACCCTCTAGTAGTATCCCACTGGTCTTAGGGTAAACTCCAAAGTCCTGATGAGGCTCCGAAGACTCTTCCTCACCTTGCAGGCTAGGACTCTTCCCCTCACCTCACAGGCCATTCTCACCTGTGGCTGCTCCCCAACATTGCTGTCCAGATGTCAGCAATTCCCAAGGTTCTGCCTCACACCACCTGTTCCTCACATCTCAGCTACATCATGCTGTTCCCCTGTCCTGGGATATTCTGTCTTCCCTTGGTTGATTTCTATCGATCTTCAAAATCTACTTGTTAACATCATTTTCTTAGCAAGTCCTTTTCCAGTCCATTGAACTAGGGTAGATTCTTCTGCTAGTAAATAACTTTTACTTTTACTTTTCTTCTGAAAATAGTCATGACACTTACATTTCTTACTTTATGAGCTTGTCTCTCTTGTTCACAGCTCTAGCCCTGGTGCCCATTGTGGTTCCTGATATGTAGCAGGTCATCCATAAATATATTGATATTTCAAAAACTGATGTAGCAGATAAGTGAAGAATGAAATAACAATACTAAGCATTCAGTTGTCTGGGATAGGAATCAATATATTTCATCTTGAGACCTATTGAGAGGACTGCAACATTGGCTGTGGGTGCCACTCCAACTTGTCAACTATGTTGGAATTTCATGTAAATATTGAGTGCAGTGACAGTACCACATTTCCTTCTATCTTTAGATGCAATAAGAATATTGTAAGAACTACACAAATTTGGTAGATATAAGAGAATAAATGAGATTGTTAAAATGTAAAAGATTGAAAGTACAACAAAGATCATGTAATCAGGTGAGTGTTTATTACTTCCTTCGGAGTAGATACTCTGAAACACATATGTATCCTAAGGAATGTTTCCATCTTTTATGATGCTTGAGAATTTTTCTTTTTAAGTTTTATTAAGGGCAATAAAAACTTTCTTTGGAATGTCTCCAATGATTACAAATATTTGATCTTTAAGAACATCTTTGAATTTTTAAACCATCCAAATTTAAGAACTACGTGATGAAGATAATTGCCGGGATAAAATGTTATCTTTGACTTGGAAAATAAAAGTAGAAAAGTAATGAAATTGAATTTGGAGGATGAGTCTTAAAGTCTCCAAGAACAATTCTTAAATGATTTCAAAACATTTAAAACAATGGAATAGGAAGATTTCAAATGATGAATATTCATTTGTTTGCCTAGGGCTAGGGATATTTATATAAAAATCTGAACTATGGGCCCTAAAGCTAAGTGCTGAAACGCAACTGTGGCCTTCCTGCTCCAGAAATTACTATCTTCTGTCCAAGTAAAGTGGTTCCTGTACCTCCCTCTGATTCCACAGCTATTCTGTAGATTGATGGGTTTATTTATTTGCTTATTTATTTGTTTCCTTATTCATTTATTATAGTTAACATATATATTGTGACCAAAACTTATGTGTTAGAGGAGGGACATATAATGATGACCTAAAAAAACTCAGTTTGTGGGGTGGGTATCAGGGCAAAATTCACGATTATAAGCACAGACAGCAGAGGTGATGGTGTGTAAGGGTGTTATGGAGGTTTACTTAAAGGAAGAACTTGAGCTAGTTGCAAAATTCCCATTACTATTATAATAAGTGCTCTTCCTCATTATGAAATATTTATGTTTGCACTAAAGAGTCTAGAGCATGTTTCCTTGTATTTTAATAATGCTTCATGGGCTATGTTTGCTGTGGATGCTATTATTTTTTGCATAATTAAGTAATGAAGCAATTAGCACAGCAGGCACATGTCAACTAGATAGTGGTTAAAATTTGTGATTAACTAGAATTTTTTGCTGTGCTTGCCAATATTCTCCTTATTACCAAGTGAAGCTGTACTTTTCTCACTATGAAGAGATTGGGTTCCCACATATTTGCTTTGCCTATATAAGTCAATGAATCTTAGCAAAAATATCTCGATGTGAAAGTGTGCACTGAAGAGCTGTCTGTAAAGATCTGTGAAATAAATGACTAAGAAAGAACATTAATTAGGTCAAACAAAAAATATTAAGGAATAAGCATTTTGCAGATTGCCTAAATTGGCAGTTTTCTCCTCTACAATCTACCAAGTGATATTATAGCTCTTCAACTGTTTTACAGTATGCCTATATACCCTCTGACAAATGGACAGATACTTTAAGGTTAGGAACTTGCATAACTATGAATGGGGAAACTGACCCTTATAAATTCAGACTTTGTGGCTCCATTATATAGACAAACTGGGAAGAAAAGGTAATTCATCCAGGCTCAAGGTCCACGTGTAATTTTATTCAACAGGCATACATTGTGTACCTGCTCTGTGCCAGCACTTTGCCCTATACTCTGAGCCAAAGATGAGTAAGAAGTGATGTTCCAAAACACATAGTAAGTGCCAAAAAAAGTTTGCTAAATTTTGACAAGTCTTCAGAGTTTTCAAATTGAGTCTTCATAATCTGGAATCTAGGAATATTTTTTCAAGATTTCTGAAGGAGAGTAAAATTAAATAAGAAACTGGTGAGAACAAAAAGTCCAGGCATTAAGTCTAAGGATTAAGTCCCTCCTTTGCTTCTTACTTGCTAGATAAATCCAAAACTTCTTTGAATTCAAAATATGTGGATAATTCCTGTCCTGCCAAGATGTAGGAATTTAACCAGACTTAAAATAGATAATGGATTTTAAAATATTATTCAAATTTTTCTTTAAAGAAGTTTTATTTTTAAGCCATTGCAAGGCAATTGTTCACTTAAAGAGCAAGAAATAACTCAGTGTAATTCTTTCATTGACATCAACAATACTATACAAACCAAAAAGATTTCATTTCTATCCATTTCTGATATAAGCATTAACCTAAGGCCACAATTTCTCTAGCCATTCCAGTGCCTATTCTGTATGTGGATAAGTAGATTAACTTGATTTAATCACTGTTTAGGTGAAAAAGAAATCCATCTATGGTGAATTTTTATTAAGTCAGAATTGGAAAATATGTTCTTCATATTTCTCAAGGTGATTTAACAGCTCGAAGTGTCTTAAATCCGTATCAATAGTCTGGCAAGTACGATAAACATCATAGAGTTCTAGGACCTAGCTCGAAGAGCTTAGCTCCTGTGTGACTTTTGCTGAGAATCTGAAAATGAAGACCCAGCGGAATCCTTACCTCAAAGCTAAAATAAAGCATAAAGAAACCAACACTGGAAGATAACCATTTTGCAAAAGTACAAACCTAACTGATAGAGGAAACGGTAAAGAAAAATCAGAAAAAAAATACATTAAAATTGCGGTCTTAGATTATATTGGCTTAAATGGAATACGAGAAAGTGGCTGCAGTAAAATAAAGGTTGGAGCAAAAAGTTTCACAAGTAAATTTGGGATTAGGATCTTCCGCAGAATTTCTTAGACATGTGCTGGTAAAAAGGATCTTTACTACATGCTCACGAGATGTTTTTATATTTCCCATTTTACTGCCTTTGCAATACCCAAAACAAAATAATAGAGTTGTAAAATGTCTCCAGCATGGACTCTCCATGATTAGTACTCCATCTGAGCTCCTACTGATTTAGTATCTGTAAGGCACACTGAACCAGAAGTCAACTGAGGGATGGACAAGTTTGGTGTCAGAAGTTTAAAACAAACTGCAAATGCACTTCTAAGGATGTGGCAAATTCCATAATAGATTTACTAGAAGACTAATTTGGAAAAAGCAAAATTTCCCCTGCCATCTGGGGAGGGATTTGGATGCTCTACCTAATAACCAGATATTTGCTTTACCAACTTTCAAGCTTGTTCTCTCAAGGGTTAAATTTTATGTGGATCCTAAAATAGTGTCTTGGAAAAAATATGATATTAGCCCTAAGGATATGTGTGATTTTCAATTTGATGACAAATGATTACCTCCCTAAGATTTTGAGAATAATAATTCCCATTTGTAGATAGTGCTTACATACTGAGTGGGCCTACACATCTCCCTCTCTAGTTCAAGATGGAAAGTCCTCTCTGGAAATCAAAAGAGTACTTTCATGCAGAAAGTATTCAGACCTGCGTTGGGGTTGTATGGAAATGTAAAAGACTATTAAAAGTAGTAAAGATGTATAGATTACTTAAAGTTACACCTATTGTTGATAGAGGGGACTTGTGGGATATATGTGGTGTGTGTGTATGTTTGTGTGGAGAGAGAGAAACTTTTAAAAGTGAAAACAAAAAATATGCAGGTTATCATTTTGCCAAATTCGTCTTCAGTGATATTCTCCTGCAAGTGTTTTAAAGTCCATTTTTCCAAAACAAATTTATACAATGGTTTTCTTTGGTGTCTCATATATACTGGAAAGAACTTCAAATGCTAGTGCGCACACATACCTTGGCATTACTGAATAAAGCCTGTAGAATGAAATACTGCAACGTCTTTGATGGCATTGATTTGGGGAAGAGGTCTCCTTTTTGGCAGTAGAAGATAGAAAATTCTATCAATTTTTCTGACTTTATTCACACAGTAAATGAAAGTGAAAAAGAATACCTCTGAAAGAGCACAGAATCAGGAGGTCTTCTTTTACTATGGGAACTTAGGAAACTTCTTTCAATATGATACATTTTTATGTAACAAAGAACAAAGCTTAAGAACTAGTACAGCTGGTCTTTTATAGTGAATAAAATGGTTTCCTCCAAAAGACATGAGGTTCACAACCACGGGCCTCTGTCCCTTCATTTTAAAATATGGTACTCCCAGTTCTAGCAGAGAGCAGTGCAACTCCACCCCCTGGGAAAAAAGCTGCATGTTCCCTTTCTTCCCATTTCTGTTGCTCACTTAACACAGCATGGGCACAGTGGTTTTTTAATAGATTAATGTCAATACTTGTCCATCATACTGAAATGTTAAAGTCAGTTCAATCTTAGGAGAAATACAAGCAACCTTTATGCTAATATTGAGTAGCATATGAGAGTAAGGAATTTGTTTAATCTAACTCGCCCGTTCATAAAGCCGAAAAGTTTTTCTGCCTTGTCGTGTTACGTGTTTGAGCCGTGTGGGTAATTATTCTGTGCCAGCAAGTGTAGTGCCTGGAAATGAACAAAAGCTTCACACAAAAGGATTTTTCTATTTTCCACGGGTAGAATTTGTACCAAAGCCTTAGTGTCACGAATATCCCATTGTACATTTTCTATTTTTTTTTTACCTAATAAACTTAATACTGAAAAATAGGAGGAAAGGAAAAATGTTTCTATAACTCTCATAAATACACATATGCATCATACCACTTCTGACACATTCATTCTGTAGACTTATAGATATTTTAAATGTATCTTTTTAATAACATTGAATGCTTTCAAATATTGATTATTCAGCAGTATTTCTTCCTTCCCTCTATGGTTTTAGCCTATCCTGTGGTGTGTGTTGATGAAAAGTCTTGTAATAGATTGAGCCTTCACTGAAATTTATTGTCCTTTTTAGATGATATATATAAATATCCTAAATGAAATGTTGGCACCACCACCAAAGTACTAAAATATGTCATCATTTCTCTCCAGCAATTTCATATTTTACCTGTGTTTGATGTTAATGTGAATGTTATATTTGGGCTCAATAAATATAAGTTAAGAAGAAAAGTAAATGTCAATAGGCTTCTTGAACCCTTTCATTAAATAGTTGTGTTGCATGAAAATACATCATAAACATAAGAGGCATTGTAAGTCTTGTTTATCAACATTATGGAGTACCGTATATTTAAAGGATTTATATTTGCATCAACGTGCATTTCCGTAAAGAACAGGCTAAAGTTCTAACACAAATTCTTCAAAAATGTCTTAGAGGAGGAATAATTTTATGTTAGTCATTTTGTGAATGTGGTTACTACTAATAATTGTATTTTTAAGTATCAAATGTCCAAAAAAAAAAGAAAATGTTCAGAAAAGTTTTAGTAAGTTTCTTACTTTAAAAGGAATATCCAGCGTTTAAAAGCTCAATTCAGTGATGTAATAATGCCGCTAATAGTTCCTCTATTTCATTTCATTGCATTGCATGGATATTAAGCAGTGACACTTTGAAGTTTTATTCATCAGCCCACTGTATCTTGGGGGCCTTTCTCCTGGGGTGCTTCTCCAAGCCCACATAGAAGTCCAGTTAAAGTCAGTGGGAGCTAGGTACCCAGACTTGGGGGTAAGTCTTTCCTTTGGTGTAGGTTTTGGTGTAAGTCTTTCCTTTGGCTTCTTGCTCTGTAAGATACTGTCCAGCCATTGGAGAGATTTCATTGAAGACTGTGTTGATGATATAATTTGCATTTTTTGCTATACATTTCTCTCAGGAGGACTATAGAATGAAGACGAGAGAGAGCTGAGGAACGCTATTTCTACAATCAACATAGACTTTCAAATTATCCAGACAATTAAAATAAAATCTGATATAAGTCCTCAAGGTTTCACTTAAGCCAGCTGCTTAGTTAACCCAGCAGATCCAATTACCTAGACTCTGTGTAGATCTGGCATCAGCTCATTCAGGGACTGTCATTTTGGCAGCCCCCAGCTAATCCTGTAATATTGAACTACAGGAGAACACATGGGGAAAATGCAAAGAGATGATCTTTCTGGAATGGCTATTTTAAAAGGCCCTGTACCCCTCTACTGTCCCTGGAGACAGGCAGGCAAGAAGATTTCCAGCCAAGCCTTCCCCTCCCCGGTATGCTTTTAGAAACCAAACTACTCTGTGACCTTGTGTAAATCACATTGATAATGGATAGTTTCTCCAAGTTCCTGCCTCTCCTTCCCTCTGGGTACCTAGATCCCACTGACTTTTAATTGGACTTCCACGTGGGCTTGGAGAAGCACTCCAGGAGAAATGCCCCCCAGATGCAGTGGGCTGAAGGATAAAACTTCAAAGTGTCACTGCTTAATATCCATGCAATGACATGAAATGAAGTAGAGGAACTATTAGCAGCATTATTACATCACTGAATTGAGCTTTAAAACATTGGATATTCCTTTTAAAGTAAGAAACTTATTAAAACTTTTCCAAGCATATTCTTTTTTTTTTGCACATTTGATACTTAAAAATCCAATTATAAAAAATTTCCTAGAAAGAAAAACCAGTGTTCTGTGTTATGAAGCATAAAAAGATAATAAAAAAAAAAGAAGAAAAGCACAGCGCTTTCAAATCCACCTACTAACACATAGCCTTAAAAACCAGCCATTGTCATTCTTTAACAAGATTAGAGCTCTAAGAACTTCTCTGTTCTTATGGTTGTTAGGATTTTGATGCCTAGTTTAAGTTCACATAACAAAAATATTACTGAATAAAAATCTAATTAAAACATTTCTGGATGTTTGCTGTTGAAAGCCTCCTTTAATAGGGTTTCATTTTCTTGGTATTCTTATGAGAGCTATTACCAGTTCTTTTGACTCTTTTCTATTTATATCATGAATACATCCCAGAATCAAATATATTGATCTTAACCTCAAAGAGGAATCTGTATCCAGATGTTTTTCATTACACTCAACATGTAGACTAGTTTTTATTACATAAAGTTTTATGGCCGGGCCCGGTGGCTCACGCCTGTAATTCCAGCACTTTGGGAGGCCAAGGTGGGTGGATCACCTGAGGTCAGGAGTTCCAGGAGTTCGAGACCAGCCTGGCCAACATGATGAAACTCCTTCTCTACTAAAAAAAAAAAAAAAAGCAGGGCGTGCTAGCGCACACCTGTAACCCCATCTACCCAGGAGGTTAAGGCACAAGAATCACTTGAACCCAGGAGGTGGGGGTTGCAGTGAGCTGAGACTGCACTCCAGCCTGGGTGACAGATTGATAATTCATCTCAATAAAAATAAAAAATAAAAAAATATATATATATAGATATAATTAAGCTTTTAAAAAGGATGTTTCAGATAGTTTAAAGGGTTTTTTTCCTCCTTTGTTAGATGTTCCACCGCCTTAAGGCAGGAAGAATGTTTTAAAATAATAATGAATATTTATAAACTACTTCAGGATTTACAAAACATTTTCACAAACATTATCTCATTTAAATAAACTATTTATTTATGAAGTAGACATTGCAGATTAAAAAGCTGGGTCTGAAACAGGTTAAGTGATTTGCCAAGATTTCACGACTAGAAAGCAAAACAACTAATAGGGCTTTAACCATGTCTTGTGATACCAAAATTGCATGCTTTTTTCCACAACATGTATCAGAATTTCTGCAATAAAGATTTCAACTCTATGGAAAGAACTTCCATTGTATGGCATACTCCAGCTCCCACAGTGTATTATTCCGTTGGATTTGTCACAAACATCCTTCCAGAAGGAATGTTACTGAGCTTTACACAAGTGTGAAAAAAAGTTTGCTAATTAAAGGAATTACAAATTCAGATCAGTACATACTGATATCTTTTACAGAATAAGGTGCTATTTTTCTAATGCCATTTAGTTTTCCACATATAAATATTTATTTGTGCCTAAGTAAGGAACTAAGAATATTAACCATGGGGAATGCAGTTTTAATCTCATGAATGACATTAACATAATAGGAAAAAATGTAATAATAGCTGTATATGATAGGCTGTAATTGCTGAATGTCAACATAGAATGAGAAATATTCTAATTTGTGAAGTTAAATTTATCATATGGTATTGAAAACTTCCATATGTTTTTAAAAACAATTAACATAAAAAATATATATATACTCAAATGCAAAAGCAAGCTCTGTTGCCACAGGTATGTGATTTGATCAAAGTAATAGATTTTTATATCTTAAACCATTTAGTGTTTCATTTTGAATGTTTATGAGGGATTTTAAGAAAGTGAATGATGTGCTATTTATTTATACAAATGAATGACTTTGGGTAAATCATTTAGGCATATTAGAAGCCAAAGTCCTTTGAAAGATCAATCATTGCTTGAAAGACTGATAAATAAGGATCACAACAACTTATTTCAGAAAATTTATTTTAAATACTCTTCCTAGTCTATATTACATACATACAGTGCAATAAAATGTCAAAAAATATATACACACAGCACGCTACAAAATAATCTAAACTATTTTAACCATGAGTGAAATAGAAAAAAAAAATTGCTACTTACTCTCAAAAATAGGATGTTTACATGACATATTCATTTTATATATATGAATTCAAATAATATTTACAATAATTATCCTTATATTAATATAATAATATTTTTATATGTTATTATTTTTAGCTATTTTTCAGGGCATATTATTAGAATAACATAAGTAATCTAGGTTTATTTCCTCATATTACCTCATCATAAACCATCTCAAAATGAACTTTGGTGAAAGTGTGTGTGTATGATATATGTAAAGCTTAGCTAAATTATATCCCATTCTCATTCGTAAGAAAATGAATGAACTCTCTGCAGAGACACAACTTACCTGGATTGAGAGTTTCAGATAATATTTAAAGTCTAGGACAAGAATTTCGGAATATTATATGCAGAGGAAAATAGTATGGTAGGAGTGTCAGATGACCATTAAGTATGGAAGATCCTCCATTTCAGGGGCATTCCTGTTTTCAACTCTCCTGGAAAATGTTCTGGTCTCATACTAGAACTCAGCTCCATTTCTGAGGCGCAGAAATATCAGCCAGACTATACTACAAAATAAGATTTAACAAATCTAGAAAGGTAGAAGCTATAAATGATAGGCCTGTTCACTTTACCAAGGAAACTGTGGGATAAATGACTCAAAACTCAATTTCCAAACCTCTAGAAAAGAACAAACTACCAGGAAATGCCCATATTTAATTTCTGTAATACAAAACTATTCCATTATAAAATATAGCAAAGAAATTATTAGCAAAGATTTTGTTTCTCATCAAATGACAGCATCCAACTAGTATAAATATTCCCTCTGGGCAGAAATTGATGTCATTCCGACAGAGATAGTGATATGCACATCACAAAACGTCAATTAAGAATTTCATGATGTTTTTGGTTATATTTACTGATAAATACTCACTATTGTCAGAAGCCGGGTTTTATCTTTTGATATTAATTAGGAATATATTTACTTAAGATCAAGCCCTCCTGTGTCTAGTATTTATCTCTTATCCTAATATATCCTGGACTAGGTATAACTTTTGTTGATAATCTTTCTAAACCTTCATACGCGCATGATAGATAATGAATATTTATTGAATGAAATCACAGTTATTCTATTTTATGTGTTGATGGAGTTTTTTTTTTCCTATGAAGTTTTTCTGTGCTGCCTCTCTCTAAACTTTTTATATGTCCCATATCTGCCTTTAATGTCTCTCTGTGCCTACTGCAATGATATGTATTCAGACAGCATGTGTTATAGGTTGTTAAATGACTCAGGAAATTGGTTTAGTAAAACAGATACAAGTTGAGAAGTAGTTTGAGTTCTCACAACTAAATAAAGTGATGGAATCAAACTGTAGCCCTGAGCCTCATTGCTATAAAAGCCTGCGTATAAGCCGGCCACTTGATAAATGGCATGCTAATATGTGATTCTGTGTCTAGTGGCTGACCACGTGTCTTGTGGCATGTTAATATAGGGTTCTGTGTCCCATGACTAGTAGCATGCTAATATACGGTTCTGTGGCCCATGACTAGTGGCATGCTAATATAGGGTTCTGTGTCCCATGGCTGGCCATATGACAGGTTGCATGCTAACATAGGGTTCTGTGTCCAGTGGCTGACCACATGACATGTGCCATACTAATACAGAGTTCTGTGTTTCACGGCTGGCCACATGACAAGTGGCATGCTAACAGAGCATGCTGTGTCCCATGGCTGACCACATAACATGTGGCATGCTAATACAGAGTTCTGTGTTTCATGGCTGGCCACATGACAATTGGCATGCTAATTTAGGGTTCTGCTTCCAATGGCTGGCCACTGACAATTGGCATGCTAATATATGGTTCTGTGTCCCATGCCTGGACATGTGACAAGTGGCATACTAATATTGGATTCTGTGCCCAATGGCTGGCCACTGAGAAGTGGCATGCTAATATGGTGTTTTATGTCCAATAGCTGACCATGTGACAAATGGCATCCTAATATAGGGTTTTGTGTTCAGTGACAAAATAGCTTCACATTCATATAGATAAAGACATGAACTCAGTGGACACTTAGCAAGTTATGTCTCCCTCTCCTTTAATAAACACTGGAAGTCCTCATATTTAGCAAGGTGAGAAAATAGATACCACTATTTAAGCATCCACTACCAAGATATGACTTTGTTGTCTTTTGTGCAGCTGTGGACCAAAAATCACTTCTTTTCAGAAAGATAAAAATGTGGCCCTAGGAAATAAACTAAAGTCTGCAGGAATTATTTTGCAATCCTGACACTACATTATGACAATCTGTCCCAAGATTTCCTTCCCACAACCATATGTGACCCATTTAACGCAGCCCAATAAGTGATTCTCTGTTTCTGAATGAGCAATGAAGAGAAATTTGAAAAACATTCATCTCTGCAACAACATCGCTGTGGCATTAACATCCTTCTTCTCCATGGCCTGCCTCCTTCCTTTCCATCCTCACTGATAGCTCCTTCTTTTCTCTTTTCCCAATAGCTTAGATTTGTTTCAACTCCTTGATGTAATCATGCCCTAAGACATCTTTTTAAAAAGTAATTTTTCTGTTAGTGATTTTATTGATTATCGTTTATTTAAAATTAGATATTTGTCTTTCAATTTTGTTTATGGTGATTTTTTTCTGTCAACTCTTATATTTGCTTTGTATGCTTTCAAATCTGTCATCATCCTTCTTCATGGTTTTTGCCTATGGCAACATGCAGTGAAAAGGTTTTTCCACTTTAAGGTTAGATGAATGGACAAATGGCTTCAATTTTGCTGAAGGGGAAAAAAGAAAAATGAGTATAAAGATTAGTTTCTAAATAAATAAGTTATTTAAAAAAACTGTAAAGTAATAGATATCCTACTAGTGGGGAAAATAATGAAATAGTTTTGCCTTTCATTTCAGCAAAGATTCAGTACTGAATTGGTACAGACCATATTCCTTTAGAAAGATAACAATTTAGAAAGTACATTTTCTACTAGTGAAAGTACAAGCCTCACTTTGTTTTTAAATCTTCTCCCTTGATTTTGTTTACTCAGATATGTTTGAACTTATGGAAAGACAACTCAAAGAGTCACTTTTTCTTAAACTTTCGGATCCATTTTTCGGATATGCAGAGTAGTGAGCAATTTCACCTAAGCAATAAAGAGTTCACTGAAAAAGACTTTAGGTTGAAAGTATTTCTTTTACCTGAAATATCATGAAGTAATAATTTCTATAATACCAGGTCTTGAACTGTTTTTACAGTATGGTTTAAGTTTCTTTGTTTCTGTTTTTTTCAGCCTAATCTTTGTGCATAGTACTTTCTTCATTGATTGAATGTATTTGAATTCAAAGGTCTATGATTATAATATGCCTTAAGTTAAACATCATATTTATCTTCAGCGCATAGAGTTTGCTTTTGGTGCACTAGCAACAGGCTGCCTGGCAGCCCTGACTGCCCTTGAACTCAGTTCTCTGTGGCTGGCTGGAGTTATAAGGATGGAACTTTTAAACACCTACACCACAGCTGCTGAGCCTTTCAGATAAGGCGGGGATAGACCCATTAACCTCATGTCATTATCTTTATTTTATGGCTGATAAAACTGTTTCTTTTGTGTGTCTTACTCTCCAAGACCCCTCTCACCTTCCCCCTTGCTTTAAAAACACATTAATATCATAATCTAGTTAAATTAGTTTGTTGCCATATTGAAAATAAGGCTCTTTTTGTTTCTAGTCAGGTTGAGACAGCAAGAGTTTATTGACAAGATGTGGCTGCGGAAAAGAACGGCTAATTATTTTCATTTGCATGAATGGCTTACTGCTTTTGCCTAATTACTGTTTAGTACAATACTGTTAATATTCTCCATTAAATATTTGCCAAATTAACTTTGCTGTAAGTTTTCATTAGTTTTAACATTCAACTCTGAATATAGGTATGCAGGCATACTGTGTAGTATTATGCTCACTGAACATGGAAAGCTACTCTAAAATGTTAATACATTTAGCAGTAACGTTAGAATACACAGATTTTATTCCCACATATACAGTATATGCATAGAAGTATGTATGCATATAGATATAGATATTTATCTTGTTACACATAGATGTGTACAATAGTCTTGCCTTGCTTTGTTGGCATGTCTAAGTACAGTAATATTAGCAATTGCAATTAGTTAGTTTTTTCTTAATAGAATGAATAAGTAGATGAAAGATTTCTACTTCTAAAAAGAAATATGATAAAAATAGGTTTTTCTGTCCTCCTAAAAATAGGTTTTCCTGTCCCCCTAAACTATCTGTTTTGTTCTTTAATATTTTGTCCCCATGGAGAGAGATGGAAAAACCTAATGGCACATAGTAGAGACAAAATAAATATTTATAATTAAAAAGATGATTAAGGAAAGGTAATGATAATCACAGATGGGAATGAATGAGTTTGGATAGTGCAGGTCAAAAAAAGGAGAGAGAAAATGAATGAAAAAATATAATAGAGAAATTGGGGCTAAACTAATGGGTGCCATGGAAATGGAGGGAAAATTATGTGGAGTAGTAGGTGGAAGAGAAGGAGAATAAAATGAAGGAATATATGCTAATAGAAAGACATCGAAATAGAGAAGAGGAGTGTAAAAAGGCAAGTAAGAAGGTTAGAAAACAAGAGTACAGTCAACAAGATGGAGAAAGATGGAAGAAGGACCCTGAAAGGAGTAGATGAGGCAAAACAAAAGAGATGAGCAGGCAAAGAAGTGAAAAGGATGCCTCTGTGCAAGAGTGAAGGAATTGGAGTCACTGTGTTGGCTTTGCATTGCCCATACATATTAATGACTTTGGGTTGACTTTAAATTTCAGATTTGGTATTTTCCTTAAGCCTATTAAAATTGCAAAAATTCATCTAGAGTTAGACTTCCATGCACACTATGAATCTAGTCAACTACAGCAATCTAATAACATAACTCACCTTTGTACTTCAACTGAAATAGCATTTCATCTAAATGGCTACTCTACTTCTTATAGCCTAACTATGTCTCTTGGCAATACTACAAAGTCATTATAAATTGTCTTCTAATTTCTCAAAAGTTCATTTTTATTAGAAGACTTGATATTAATTTAAATAAAAATTAATAAGCCATTGAATCACACTAGTAAAGTATTTGCATAGCAAATTGAAATTCACCTATTATAAAAACACATAGATTCATAGTCTCATTGACACAGGAAGAAAAGATCTTAAAGATACACTAATCCTAACCTCTCATTTAATTTTTGAGAAAAGTAAGGCTAGAATTATTGAGATAACTAATTACTGGCAGAATTTCAGACTAGACCTCAAAATAAGACTTCCTTTCTCAATTTAAGTCAAGATATTTTGTCTTGTTTTTTTTTTCATTTCAGTCTGTTATTATCCAAGAAATGCATCATTACTCACACATTAGCACTGATGGGATTTTTTAATCCTGTGCCATTTTTTTTGTACTATGGCTAGAGTTAAAATTGAAATTCATTGCAGTGGGGAAAAAATCTTCTAAAATAAGTAAGACTATAATGCTCAAAAGATAAACAACAGAAGAGTTCAAGAATGCCAACTTTAAGTACATAGTTGTAGAAAGAAATAATTTTCTCCCATTCTGTAGGTTGCCTGTTCACTCTGATAGTAGTTTCTTTTGCTGTGCAGAAGCTCTTTAGTTTAATTAGATCCCATTTGTCTTTTGGCTGCATAAATGTCTTCTTTTGAGAAGTGTCTGTACATATCCTTCGTCCACTTTTTGATGGGGTTGTTTTTTTCTTGTAAATTTGTTTGAGTTCATTGTAGATTCTGGATATTAGCCCTTTGTCAAATGAGTAGTTTGCAAAAATTTTCTCCCATTCTGTAGGGATGGTCTTTACAATTTGGCATGTTTTTACAGTGGCTGGTACCAGTTGTTCCTTTCCATGTTTAGTGCTTCCTTCAGGAGCTCTTGTAGGGCAGGCCTGGTGGTGACAAAATCTCTCAGCATTTGCTTGTCTGTAAAGGATTTTATTTCTCCTTCACTTAAGAAGCTTAGTTTGACTGGATATGAAATTCTGGGTTGAAAATTCTTTTCTTTAAGAATGTTGAATATTGGCCCCCACTCTCTTCTGGCTTGTGGAGTTTCTGCCGAGAGATCCGCTGTTAGTCTGACGGGCTTCCCTTTGTGGATAACCCGACCTTTCTCTCTGGCTGCCCTTAACATTTTTTCCTTCATTTCAACTTTGGTGAATCTGACAATTATGTGTCTTGGAGTTGTTCTTCTCGAGGAGTATCTTTGTGGCATTCTCTGTATTTCCTGAATTTGAATGTTGGCCTGCCTTGCTAGGTTGGGGAAGTTCTCCTGGATAATATCCTGCAAAGTGTTTTCCAACTTGGTTCCATTCTCCCCGTCACTTTCAGGTACACCAATCAGCTGTAGATTTGGTCTTTTCGTATAGTCCCATATTTCTTGGAGGCTTTGTTCATTTCTTTTTATTCTTTTTTCTCTAAACTTCTGTTCTCGCTTCATTTCATTCATTTGATCTTCAATCATTGATACCCTTTCTTTCACTTGATCGAATCAGCTACTGAAGCTTGTGCATTTGTCGTGTAGTTCTCGTGCCATGGTTTTCAGCTCCATCAGGTCATTTAAGGACTTCTCTACACTGGTTATTCTAGTTAGCCATTCGTCTAATCTTTTTTCAAGGTTTTTAGCTTCTTTGTGATGGGTTCGAACTTCCTCCTTTAGCTCGGAGAAGTTTGATCGTCTGAAGCCTTCTTCTCCCGACTCGTCAAAGTCATTCTCTGTCCAGCTTTGTTCCATTACTGGCGAGGAGCTGCGTTCCTTTGGAGGAGGAGAGGCACTCTGATTTTTAGAATTTTCAGCTTTTCTGCTCTTTTTGTTCCCCGTTTTTGTGGTTTTATCTACCTTTGGTCTTTCATGATGGTGATGTACAGATGGGGTTTTGGTGTGGATGTCCTTTCTGTTTGTTAGTTTTCCTTCTAACAGTCAGGACCCTCAGCTGCAGGTCTGTTGGAGTTTGCTGGAGGTCCACTCCAGACCCTGTTTGCCTGGGTATCAGCAGCGGAGGCTGCAGAACAGCAAATATTGCTGAACAGCAAATGTTGTCTCCTGATCGTTCCTCTGGAAGCTTCATCTCAGAGGGGTACCCAACCGTGTGAGGTGTCAGTCTGCCCCTACTTGGGGGGTGCCTCCAAGTTAGGCTACTTGGGTGTCAGGGACCCAGTTGAGGAGGCAGTCTGACCATTCTCAGATCTAAAACTCCGTGCTGGGAGAACCACTACTCTCTTCAAAGCTGTCAGACAGGGACATTTAAGCCTGCAGAGGTTTCTGCTGCCTTTTGTTCAGCTATGCCCTGCCCCCAGAGGTGGAGTCTACAGAGGCAGGCAGGCCTCCTTGAGCTGTGGTGGGCTCCATCCAGTTCAAGCTTCCCGGCCACTTTGTTTACCTACTCAAGCCTCAGCAATGGTGGGTGCCCCTCCCCAAGCCTGGCTGCTTGCTGCCTTGCAGTTCGATCTCAGACTGCTGTGCCAGCAATGAGTGAGGCTCCATGGGCGTGGGACTCTCCCAGCCATGCACGGGATATAATCTCCTGGTGTGCTGTTTGCTAAGACTGTTGGAAAAATGCAGTATTAGGGTGGGAGTGACCCTATTTTCCAGGTCCCACTTGTCACAGCTTCCCTTGGCTAGGAAAGGGAATTCCCTGACATCTTGCACTTCCTGGGTGAGGCAATGCCTCGCCCTGCTTCAGCTCACGCTCGATGGGCTGCACCCACTGTCCTGCACCCAGTGTCCAACAAGCACCAGTGAGATGAACCCGGTATCTCGGTTGGAAATGCAGAAATCATCCATCTTCTGTGTCACTCTTGCTGGGGGCTGTAGACTGGAGCTGTTCCTATTCGGCCATCTTCCTTTTTCTAAATTTAAATTTGAGTTTATAAATCATTTAAAGAATATTAATCAAGTCACATTTACCTCCACCTTAAATTAAGTATCTCTATTTATTTAAGTTGGCCTGAAAGGTAAACATCTGATATCCATGGACCCCCTGTACTTTTCTGACTTTGCCAGTATAACACATGATTTTGCTTATTTTTGGTTAAAAATATGCCTCAATCCAGCTAACTGAAGCTATGGGAAATCTGTTAATTTTATTGTAAGGCAAACTACTTCTCTGCCTTCCAAATGAACCAAAATTCTCCTATCCCAGATAGTGCAGTCTATCTCTATCTTTTTTTTTCCTTTTTTTTTGAGATGGAGTCTTGCTCTGTTGCCAGGCTGGAGTGCAGTGGCACAATCTTGGCTTACTCCAACCTCTGCCTCCCGGGTTCAAGTGATTCCCCTGCCTCAGCCTCCTGAGTAGCTGGGACTACAGGTGCGCACCACCACACCCAGCTAATTTTTTGTATTTTAGTAGAGATGGGGTTTCACCATGTTGGCCAGGATGGTCTTGATCTCCTGAATTCGTGATCCACTTGCCTTGGTCTCCCAAAGTGCTGGGATTACAGGTGTGAGCAACTGCGCCCGGCCAGTGCAGTCTATCTTAGGGGACATGGATCAGAGTAGGAACAAGAAAAACTGAAGGGTGGAGAGACACAGTGATTCTCCTGTGGATGCCCCCATGCACTTTTGTCTCAGCTGTCCATGTTCCCCAACAATAAGAAAGGAATAAACAATGAAATGACACATTGTTAACTCATAATGCAGAGACTGTGATAGCATATATAACTAATTAGAAGCCCACCTCTCCTTGTGTGGTCCCAGAGAAGAAACTTTGAGAACTGTAAAGATATTTCTGAGAGTGATCTTAATTGGATTACATATGGGATAAAGGGAGGCAAACTGTCTTTATGGAGAACCTTGAGCTACCTTCTAAGGTTTGTGTTTGGATGGCTCATCACTTCAAAACTTGTTCATCCCAACGCTAATTTTAGCTCTTTCTGCTGGCGAGGGGAAATTAGGCATGGATTAGATCTGAAGAGAGGAAGAAACTGCGATATCAAGATGACATTTAAAAACAACTTTTAAATATCCCAGAAACTTTGTAATTTCCTTATTTTTATTATACTTTTTAATCATGTTCTTTGTTTTAGTGATTAGCAGAAAATCTTTTAGAATGTTGAGGATGGATTTTTGGTGACAGCAAGACCTGAGATGGATGGAAGAGCTGATCCACTAAACAGTGGTGTGTGTGTGTGTAAGATCAGGTCTCACTCTGTCAACCAGGCTTAGACTGGAGGGCAGAGGCATGATCTTGGCTCACTGCAACCTCTGCCTCCCAAGCTCAAGAAATCCTCTCACCTCAGCCTCCCAAGTAACTGGGACCACAGGCACACACCACCATGCCTGGCTACATTTTTTTTTTTTTTTTTTTGCATTTTTGGTAGAGATGGGGTCTCTCTATGTTACCCAGGCTGGTCTCAAACTTCTGAGCTCAAGTGATCCACCCTTCTCAGCCTCCCAAAGTGCTGGAATTATAGATGCAGGCCACCACATCAGGCCCCTCTTTACAATTCTGCCTTATTGAAAAGAACCCCCAGAGATAGTGGAATAAAGAAAAGATTTGAAACCAAATCTTAGCGACTCTGGGACTTTGATAAACGGCCACTCGTTGACCTGGATTGGACCTGAGAGATGGCTTCATTAGTTCATCTGTTCCCTAAGAGGCAATGTCTTGCCTTTGTTCCAAACCATGTGTTTAGTACCTGAAAGTTTTAGGACCCTGCCCCTGCAACTAACTAGCTATGTGACCTGGAATATGCCAATTGGCTCATCTATAAAGGAGGAACAATAATATTATTTACATCGTAGTTTTATTGTAGGGATAAAAAGGAGATGTTGTTCAGCATCCATTTATTCATAAAACAAACAACAGTAACACACCCACTATGTGGCAATTGTTATGCTAAATACTGAGGATATACAAAATTTGAGTTCCTGATCTCAAGGTCTCAGTCCAGAGGGATTGCTGAGAGGCCAGTGGATATACACAAAACACAGTGAGAAGAAATACAATGTAGACAGAGCATTATGAGAATATGGAAGAGGAAGCCATTAACTTTGCTTGGAGAAAGTTAACAAGCAGCAGGCTTGTTTCCCCACAGGGAAAGTTGAAGGCATGTTTTTGAGCGTTTTCTCTCTACCCAGCTTCAAATTGTGACTTAAATGCCTTCAGAACATGTTCAATTCTGTGTTCTCTGTATAATGTTTCTTGTATAAATGTTTATTATTTGCAATGATGATAATGTCCTTTTCTATTGTTTGATTACTGGGAAAGCAGGGGTGGCTGAAATCTCACGTGGTTCTTCAGCCAGTTTTAATAGCAAGTTGTTCCTGGTTGTTTCTTCCTAGAATGACTCCGAGAATGCAGGATATTTGATACTGTCAATGAGAAAATATGTTTTCTACATATCAAATAACATAGCCATATTTAACTAAACAGGTATTCAACTGGAGAGACATAAAATTTTCAACATAAAACAGTTTGTGAATATGAGGAGTAATAGATACTTGTATCTTGCTGGCTAGCATGTTAATTGTTGCAATTTATATGGAAAGTCATTCAGAAACATCAATCACAATTAATTATTTACAGAATCTTTGACTCAGCATTACTAATTCTAGGAATGCATTCTGCAGACATATTGGCCATTTGTGAAGTAACATGTATGAGAATATTTACTGAAGTGATTATAATAGTAAAAGGTTAAAAACCACATAAATATTCAACAAGATGGGGGGACTGGATTATCAAACTATTAGATAAATTTTATGCATTGTATATGTAATGCATGTTCAAATAATTACAATGGAGCAATATGCAATGGTTAAAAAGAATAAGACAGCAAAATATGTACTGATACAATGCCAAGCAAATCAGTAAAGTGCTACAATAAAGTGCACAACTGTGTATGGAGTACATAATCATTAGTGGATGGAGATATAGATATTTAGATATAAATATAAACACAGCTATGAATATGGATATACACACATACATTCATATGGATTTTTTATATAAATAAGCTATCCCTAAAAGGATACACAAGAAATGATCACAATGGTACCAGAGAAGGAGATGAAATACAATATTCACTTATTACACACATCTGTGCTTTTTGAACATGATATTATGTGTATGTATTACCTATTCAAAAATGCATTAAATGAATCTAGAAAATAAATACCTAAAACACAGAATATCATCCACAACCATATTTATAATTGTCTTGGTGGAAAGGATTTTTGTAAATTCACAAGGGTTATACATGTTAATTCATTTTTATATTTAGAAAAATAGTTTGAATTTTTTCTAAAGGGAGAATATTTTTAAAATTCTTTAATTTACTTTTTCCCCCAGGAAGTAAATAAACTTCAATTACTTTACACCAAAAGAGGCAGTATCAGCTATAAAAAAGGGATGAGTCCTGTATTTGATAGCATAAATGAGGCATAATAATCAAAGAAAAAACTTTTGAAAAGAAGAATGTTTGAGCTACAGGACCCTTGGGACACCAGCAGTAATTTACACACCATTACTTATTCAGGGTTGCATTCCTAATTACTCTTTGGTAAAAAAAATAATTATTATACTATAGTGATTACTCCTTTCATCACAGAAGAGAAACAATGCTGATATAGGCAAATCTTAAAGAAATAGAACTCTAGTTTGTTGATAAAGTTGTTTATATGCAGTAGTTGAAGGGGAATATAGTAATAGCAAAAACATATTTCTTAAAGAGCATTGAGTTTTCCAGCAAACTCTCGTGCTCAAGTATTTTTACAAAAATGTACATAAACCAAGTCAAATTTTAAACTTGATTCTAGATTGTTCATGACCTACTCATTTTCTCACACATTTGTGAAAGCACCTTTAAAAAACAATGAATTAAAACTACTCACCCAAAAATGATTGAAAAGAGGAAGAAAAATTTGCCTTCTTTAGTATGAATAATTTATCTACATTCTAATTTTAAAGATCCTAAAACAAGCACTATCATTTTCCTACAATAATAATTGTGATTATGTACATCTATATTTCTAGTCAATCTAATCAAATAGGTCAAAATTAAAGAAGAAAAGCCATGCCTTGATTGCATACACTCAATCTACAAGCTTTCCTGAGTTTTCATTTGTTTAAAATTATATTTAGTTCATTCTTTTATACAAGTATCCATTTGTTTAAAATTATATTTAGTTCATTCTTTTATACAAGTATTTTAATAAAGTAGGAGAACTTTTAGTATTCTATCAACTCTTTATTGACATATGCAGTATCTATATTATGTATTTAATACTGAAAGAAGTTTTATACTAGCCCATATCCCTTTTCATGGCTGGCCTGGCGTTCCTGGCCATCAGTTGTGATATACTTATAAATACATTTTTTTTAACATCCTAAGCCAAGCAAAATTCAGAAGGTGGAACATACCGAAAATACTTAAGGATATACTCTAAAGGCAAATGTGTGTTTGTGCTTTTTAGATTATGCATAGCACTGCTTCCTTATATTACAGTGGACTGGACTTGACTCATAGGTATTTTACCAAATGAAACATGGAAGACTATTTCCTTTTATAATTCGTCACTGTAAAGCAAATGTCTAAATTGGAAATGGTAAAAACGGATCTTTCCATATATTTCTAAGTACACAAAGCATACTGAGATTAAGATTCATATCCAAGTGTATCTATAATGTGTTTTAATAAGGTCATGAATAATGAAGTAATTTTATACAATGTGGAAAACCTGTGAAGTGTAGCACTCAAGTGATATTTATCTATGAGGTGTATCCATTTTATGGTTCCCTTTTCATAAATTTCATTTCCACTTGTGGAGTTGTGTCATATGCAGACTAATTAATATGACTTATCCTGTGGCTAAGCAGGAATGTTTTTCACTTTTCCTTTATTCTTTCACCTTGTGCAAAATTATTATTCCCCTCAATACCTCATTTATCTCTCACATTCACCCTAGGGAGTCCCTCGTGCAGAATGACTAGGAGGTGTATAAAGGGGAACAACAATCTGGCAGCCTCATCATAAAATGTGATATGTTAGCTATTTCTCTTTCCAAGGGACCTATCCAGCTGAGACTGTATGAGGCCTCTGGGCCACACATGCAAATACAGCAAACTCACATCCCAAGAAAACTTTTTCGGCAAAAAGACAGAGGAAAATAGCTTTGTAACAGAACTTGCCTTTTAAAGGGGGTAAAAAAGAAAAACAATTCTGTTTTGGGGAAGTTATTCATGTAGAAGAAATAAACAGCTATAGCCGTGTGTCAAGAAGAGACATTGTTACTAAACTAGATATGCATGGAAATGGAATTAAGTTCCTTGCATTCACACTGCAAATTCTAGGATGATTGTTCATTTCCAATAAACAAACACCATTTTTAAAAATTTGGTCAAAAACAGTAAAGAATAATTTGAACCCATGTTATTATAAATAAGCAGATGACTTTCTCATAACAGACGTGAAAACAGGCATTGATATCTATATATCTATATCTATATAGATATATATCAGATTTTATCTGCCATTATTATACTGGCCCTCATTTGGGTCTATAGCTGGCTCTTGCTAGGTAGAAGAGTTTACCCTTAGGCCTCTGTTATAACAGGGTCTAGTTCGCACAAAAGATTAAACTATTTGTGTACATGCTAGTGTGAAATAGCCTTATCCGTAGGGCCTTCATAAACAGCAAGTTGAGGCCAGGTAAGGTGGCTAATGCTTGTAATCCCAGCAAAGCTGTAATTTCAGCCAAGGCAAGAGGATGACTTGACTCCAGGAGTTCAAGACCAGCCTGAGAAACATAGCAAGACCCCATCTCTACCAAAAAAAAGTTAAAAATTCACGGGGCAGTGCCCCTGTAATCCTAGATACTCCGCAGGCTGAGGAGTGAGATTCGCTTGAGCCCAGGAGGTCGAGGCTGCAGTGAGTTATCATCACATCAGTGCACTCCAGCCTGGACAACAGAGTGAGACTGAATCTCAAAAAAAAAAAAGAGAGAGAAGATTTTACTCTTAATTTATGTCATTTATCCATGTGCTTTGCCTTGTGGCTAGTTTCAATAGTGAATAGATTTATGAAAATTCATATTACCTAGATTTATTCTTGACCAATAAAACTCATTCTAAAGGATTTTTCTAGCATATATAAGTAAATTTATTAAGAGAAGCTAATAAATTTAGCTTCTGGTCTGTATGCTAGTTAACCTAGTAGTTAATCCAAATTTCCACCAGAATTTGATTAATACATCTAATCAGCTTCACAGGAAGAAAATTGCACGTGGGTTCTTGATATTTCACACAAGAGGTAATTTTTTTTCCAGAAAGGAAGGCTTATCAATAGTGATAGTTTTAACCTCCAAGCGAGTGAGAAATTGAGTCTCCCCTGTTCCTGCTGTATCTTCAACATCTAGAAAAATCTCTGCATTTGTACTCTTTCATGGATTAGATGAAGACCACCATGCAGAATAAGCCCCAAAACATGAAAACAGATTCGTTATTTCATTGTTTTAATCAAATAAATTTAATTTTGCAGTTGTTTATGATATACGCAATGTCTAGTAAGTGACATGGGATTTAAGCATAAGTGGCAAGCAGTTCACATAAGTGATTGAAATTAGCATGATTTTAAAGAACCAAACTTGTTTGTTTTCAATATTATTCTCCCTTCATTAGACCAGTTTTCTGAGCTTTATTTTCCACCATTACTGTTTTCCATGACACTACATGAAAATGAAATCATTATCCACATCAGCAGCACCATCATAGACACCAACATTCAAACCTTGAAAGAAAAAGGTCCCAGTTATTTACTTCCAAACAGCTAGTTACCACTTGACCAGCAACTAGCCCCAACATGCCAAGGACTGGTATTCATTCTCTTAATCATTATTATAATCATCTTACTGCCTTACATCAAAATACTATGTTACATTGTCAGTACAATGCATTAATTGAAGATGTACTTCTTCCACACACCCACATTAATTCAACAATTATGAAGCGTGTTAGGCACTGTGGGATTGGTCTATACTGGCAGAACTGTGTTGAGTACTGAGAAAATAAAAAGATGAACTAAACTTCCTTCAAACTTAAACACCTAGGAGAGATAAAGTATATAAACAAATTTGAATCTTCCTAACTTTATACATAACAGTCCTCGGTATGTAACTAACTGAACAATAAATTTTTGTTAGGATTAGAGAGTTAGAAAACAAGAAAGTCCTGGGTGCCTAAAATTCAGGGGTCAAGAGTGCAAAAGGAGAAGCAGCAAATATACTACCAATGGAGGGGAAAGGAGAAACAGAGAAGATCATTCAAACTCAAGAGACTTCACAGTTTCCCTCTGGTCCTGCCATGTCTTCACTTGTGCAAAGTTATATAGATGGCACGTCTTTGGATTCTACCTCTAAGATGAATGGATCCAGCTATCATCCCACAATAGGACTAAGAGGGGAGAGCTCCCTCTTCCAAACTCTTTATTAACCTTTACTATGAGTCAAAATTCTGCTACAGACAACACAACCATGCAGTCTCCTTGACTAGAGTCCTTAATCTAACAAACACGGCAATATCAAAGCCACCATCTGGAAAGAAATATTTGTGTGTGGAATTATGTGTCATATTTAAATTCCGTATATACAATAGTGGAAAATTACTGATAAATGCATGGTTACCTCATACATTTACATTGCAATTGTGTAAGTTTTCTTTGATTAAGATGTAGTGTTCATTGCATACCAGGAGTAGAGAATACTAAGTAAATTTGCAACTGTCCTCTTATGACAATCCAATGAGACATTTATATTTAAACATAAAACTGTAGCCATCCCTCAGTATACATGGGACATTGGTTCCAGGAACCCCACGTATAACAAAATCTTCACATACTGAAGTCCTGTAGTCGGCCCTGCAGAATCCCGCAGAACCTGCCTGTAGGAAAAGTAGGGTTTTGCATCCCACAAATACATTTTTGTAATTAGTGTGTTTAGTTGAAAAAGAAATAGACATAGAAGCAGACCCACGTAGTTCAAACCTGTGTTGTTCAAGAGTCAAATTTAATTAAGGAAAATATAGCAAGAAAGATTACTTTTAGATTTTCTAGTTACCGCAGAGACCGGTAAGAATACTCATCACCTCTGACGACGTGCAGGTTCTGTAGGTTCGGTGTGGGTGGGATGTTATGGGTGGGCATGGTTAATATATTTGTTACAAGAAATGTAATAAGTTATCATAATTTCCCCCTTCTGCAACATATGGGCATGACTTACTGCTACTTTCAAATATATTATCCAGATTCTACTATTATTTTAAACTTGGTAACTGATGTCCAGGAAGAAAGCAACTTTTGACTCCTATCGTCAGTTCTGAAGTCTTTCTTCCAATTAAAAGCAGTTACCAGTGAACATCCAGTCTTATGACTAAAATGCATACATTCTTTCTTTTTAATTTTCAAAAGAGAAACAATGATTATATAAAGAAAGCTTCCTAATCAAGAAAAATGTCTTTTCTCTAACTAAAACAAAAGTGAATGTGGAAAGGAATCTTCAATTAAGAACGGATCATTTATTTTCCCTATATATTATTACCTCCTATTTCTTTCCATTTGGTTGGATTTCAATAGAAATAACTTTTATGTTAAGTTTGTTTAGCCTTAGTTTGCTATATAAACATAAACCATGCCATTATTATTGATGAGGATAGGGCAGCCAGGATGGTCTTGAAAAACCATTATATTCAAATGTGCAAATGCACATCATTATATGAATTAAGGCTTGCCTATGTACAAAAGTATCAATGGGATTAGTATAAAGTCATTAAAGATTTTTAGGAAGACTAGGTTGTATTATAGCATGCTGTGTAGTTTCAATCAAGGAATACAGTGCTCTTGGCCTCAGTTAATGGTTTATTTGTAAGAAATATATTCCTATTGCATAGCTTCCCTCTAGCTCCAGCATTTAAAAAGAAACCATCCAATAGGTCTTTTTCTAGAAATTGAGATGGGTAAGAGAAAGAGTGTTAAATATTACTTTCTTTAAGTCCTATCTTAAATGAGGTAATTTTTCAAATGATGTGTAGATAAGGCTTTTATTTATTTTTATTTTTGATTTTTAATTTTTATAGAGTTAAGGGGAACAAGTGCAGATTTCGTACATGCATAAACTGTGTCATGGTGAAGTCTGAGCTTTTAGAGTACCCATCACCAGAATAGTGAACATCATACCCAATAGGGTTGATATCTCAAGCTAAATAATGATGTGGAATCGGGAAATGGAATAGAGAGTTGACTCTCCTAATCACCCAAATGGATCATCTGTATTGCTCCTGGAAGCTGAGACCAAAACCTCTATTTCTCTAACACTTTACAGTCAAGAAGCAGTTGAACTGTTATTTTTTTAAAATAATAAAATATTCTAATGCATCATTAGTCGTGATTATTAGTCATGGCCATAGGTTCCTGAAGCTTAGAGGATGAACTCACCTCAGTAAAAGAAAAAAGGAGGCCAGGCACTGTGGCTCACACCTGTAATCCCAGCACTTTGGGAGGCCAAAGCAGATGGATCACCTGAGGTCAGGAGTTCAAGACCAGCCTGGTGAAACCTCATCTCTACTAAAAATACAAAAAATTAGCCAGGCATGGTGATAGTCACCTGTAGTCCCAGCTACTCTGGAGGCTGAGGCACAAGAATCACTTGAACCTGAGAGGCGGAGGCTGCAGTGAGCCAAGATCACGCCACCGCACTCCAGCCTGGGTGACAGAGCTAGACTTCGTCTCAAAAAAAAAAAAAAAAAAAAGAAAGGAGAGCAGGAGGTCTGTGAGAAATACTCAGGTTTTCAGTGAATGGCACTGTTACATGTTTCTGAGAAAATTAAATAATATGATGAAGACTCTCTTAAGGGTAACCTACTCTGTGAGTGGCCTTTCAGTTTTTCCCATTGTTGAAGTAGTGCCTGGAATGTTAAAGGGTGGCAAAATATGCTACAGCCAAAATATGCCATTTTGACATTAGGATAACACTGAGCTACAGGTATTTTTAAACAAAACAGCAAGTACACAAAGGGTTCCATGAGCCTCCCCTTTTTCTTCCTGAAAGCAGGACATTAAACTAAAGGGTATCCTCCCTGTACAATTGCCTTTCCTTTTTCAACCTATTATAAAAGTATTTAGGTTTTGCCAATTCTTTGGCTCTTCATTTCCTTATGAGGGCACCCATGTCAGGCAAAACTTATATTAAGTAAATCTGTGTGCTTTTCACCTGTTAATCTTAGATCTGTTTAATTTTTAGGCCCAGCTGAAAAATCCCAAGATAGTAGAGGTAAAATTTTTCCTCCCCTATAGTTTTTATCCTTGTCTACACAATGTTTGCCAAAGAGAGGGCTGGTAAAATGTGGCCATACATTTTTACTAAAATTTAATTGAATAAGCACTATAATCTTCTCCTAAATGCCTCCAAGCATTTAGAATAGTATTGTTTTTAATCAGGTAAAAAAAATCTCATTATAACAATTGTCATTTTTATTATCAGAAAGTTCTACATAACTAAGTCATATCTTATCCCAGCATATCTCTCAAATGAACAATACTTCAATGATAAGATTACATTCCATTCTTTGTGACGCAGTTCTACACAATGGATCTCTCTATTGCATGTCTCTGCAATAGCCATGCTTTACAAAGAACATAAAATGTGTGTGCTATTTGTGATGTGTGAGGGGAAGCACACTGAAGTAACATATCAAATAGAATATTTATTCTTTGTTTTTTTGGTTCCTAAATAAAGATGAAATTATTCTTCAAATTCTCTTTGCCTTTCTTACTTCAGATAACTCAGCCACCTGCATAAAATGCGGCTTAGGCACCAAATCAACTACCAAAACAAAAGCTCCGAAGAAAAAGATTTAAAGCTGGAAAGTGAGGATGGAGTAAAGATCTGTGCCTGATCCTGATTTCTGTTACCTGCTCATTTTCTTCAATAGATCCCAATGCTTTTGAACTCACTAAATGACTGCCAGCACATTGGTTGATTCATCTGAATGCTTTCAGGCTAGGAAAACGTTTCAACAGAAGCCTCACCCTTGTATATAAGAGTCCTAAGCAGGAATATTACTAGAACTATTTATTGATCCTCAGCTGTCCTATGCAGCTCTCCAAATCCTCTGGGCCTGACCTCCGTTGCAACACAACAAGTGCCTCTAGACAAATATCTGATGTACAGTATCATTTGGAAGGGTACATTTGTACCATGTAGCGGTACATGGTAGGTTGAACGTAATTTAATTTCTTCCTCTTATGCGTTCTTGAAGCATTTTCTTAGTACAAATATTATTACATGTCTTACTACCAGAATTCACTTAACTGGTTAGATTAACAACAACAACAAAAAAAGAGGTTATAGATGAGATTAGCTTATGATCAGTTGAGCAATCAGCAATAAAAAGACCAAAATAACAAAAATGCAGAGATTTTTTTTCACAGTGATTTTTATGCCTCCCACCTGCTTTAGTTTTTTGAAATAATGGGATAATTAAAAAGATGACACCTCATGATAGTCTTCCAATTTTATGATGGTTTTGCTAAACATGATAAATGAAACCTTAAAAACTTCAATGTTTTAACTTTCACTTTTTAAAATTACTAAATTATTTAATTATAGGATAGATATAACAATAGAAATACAAGATATAAGGAAGAAATAATAATTTACCTCCACCATTCTACTCTGGCTTCATCTCCCTGAGATAACCAGTACTAACCAATCTATATTTATAGTTCTTATTTTTCTCTATGCTCACAAAAATGTGCTTACATACAGATGATTACATGATTACTTTTCTGTAATACGACATGTGTTTCTACTTGATACTATGTCATGGATACAATTCCAAAATAATGTCTCTACAGGAGAGATTGTAGTGAAAACATGCACCACGATATTTCCCAACATTCAGCTGCAGTTTCTTTCCTATCTTTGAAGAAACTCCAATTAGTTTCCTCACCATTATTATATGCCACAGTTAATATTCTAGGCACATTAGAGTACTTGTGCTCAGTGATTCAATTATAGTTCCAGGATATTTGCATAGGAGAAAAGAGGTCTAAGCATGTCAGGTAATTTCTTCATGACCTTTAATGACCTAGAGTGGTGGCCTTCCTTTCAATACCAAATCTCTTTTCCCAAACTGACACTTTTGTGAAGGCATATACATGCATGTTTATGCGTGCGCGTGTGCACAGACACACACACACTTTGAATCCTGGGTGGTTAATCTTAGGCAGTTTCCACTGTTTCTGTGTTTTAGTTTTGTTGGTTGGTTGGTTTTTCGGCCTTCTTTTCATCATATATGTCTTTGGCTTTAGAAACAACTGCTTTTGCTTATTTGGCACACTGCTTATGTATTTTTCTGCCTTGGCCAAATTACTTTATAAACCAACCATCAGCAGCTTTGAATATAGTCATTAGTACATGTAAAATTATACATATGCCTTAAATCTTCACCAGACTGATCCAAATTTGTATCTTGGTATTTTGAATGTAATACACTGCTATACTTATGGTATAATTCATATAATAACTTATTTAATAGGAGAGAAGAAATGAAGGGAGGAAGGGAGGAAAAGAAGAAAGGAAGGAAAAGAGAATGGGAGAAAGGAAGATATAAACAACAAAAAATACATGTTTACCATCAACATTTAAAAGATAATGATTATCTAACTAGCAGAGGCCACAGATAGAACTCCCAATATTTTGAGATAGTTTTATGTTATAGGTTTTCAAGCACAAGTAAAATTATAAGGACATGTGTCAAGGACAATTATGTTGGCGAGAAAACAGAATTTATGAACCCTTGATTTTCTTCCAGTCCCTAAAGCTTTGATTCCATGTTGCATCTACAGCTTTCCAGATGCTTTGGCTGTCACATTAGTGATTCAGTAATTATTCTAAGCAGAGAAATCTGTAGGCGAGATGTGTGGAGTTAGGTAAACTTTACTATAATGCTCAAACCACATAGTAGAAAAATATTTACCAAGTTAACATCTTAGAGTCCCAGATCTAATCCAGAGAAAAATAAAACATACGACTATCTTCAGAGATATAGCATATTGTATTTAATTACAATTTGTTCTGGCTTATTGCTTTTCATTTTACAAAATCCACGATGATGTGGTTTACTTAACCAGATTTTAAAACCCAGGGACCCAAAATGCTGATTATTTTTCCAGAAAAGTACAGTGACACTCTAGTTTATAAACCTAGTGACTTCTTGCTGCTCATGTTATAGTGCAAACAAGTAGATATTTAAGGGACATTGAAGTGGAAGTAAATAACTGTTGTGTATCATCGAAATAAAACCGTTGAATAATTGCTGAAATAATGTGATTTTGTTTAAGAGTTGGGTGATTGATGAGTTGGCAGTTATTTTTGTCTTTCTATAGGTCTAAATTTTAAAATACACCAGATATTTAAGTTGAATGTGACATATTTACCTCTCTCTTAGGCAACCTCTAAGCTTAATTTATTGCACAAGTACAAATTTACTTGATATATCAATGCACTTTTCAGTATCTTAAATTAATTCCTCATTAACTAGTTTTATTTTACCGAGTTGAATACCTGTATAGCACAAAAACAGATTCAAGTTCTTTATTTTCTTCCAAGTAATGTCAACAGCTTTCATTCCTTCAGGGTATGAAGGCAGGGTGTTGTGTATGCCTGTGGACTGGTAGCAATAAAAACAACATAAAATTAGTTAAAGAGGAAGAAGGAGAATTGGGAGATTTTCTGTGCTGCTTTTACCAATCTAAAAGAAATTGTTAAAGTCATTTAATTTACATTCTCTTTACGATAATTGACTCACACAACCCATCTTTTTTTCCTCAAATAATTTTGCAATGATCAAAGTAGATTGGATCTTTCTGTGGCTGTATCTGTTTATTACAAGCACAATTATTCAAGTAACAAATAGGGAAGTAATTCATAAACATGCACACCCAATCAGGTATAAATCTGCAGATGCTCCATTAGTAATTAAAGATAATATTTCAAATACGGTCCATATTTTTTACAAATAACAATGTATTAAATATTAAGTTTTTGATTAGACAAAATTTCAAATCAATCAAAAAATAGTACTGGAGGGGAGGGCGTAATTATTAAGAAAACTATTCTTGTAGGTAAGTCTTTCAAAAAATTTAAAGGACTTTATTTTGAAAGATCAAGTAGGTTTGACAAGTATTTACACGTGAGTGCATCATGCCTGTCCAGCATTATATCATGAAATATTTTACATCATGGATCAATCTGGTAAACTGTTAGCCATGATTGTAAGTATGCCCTTTTGGGTAGGGAGAGGAAGAGGGGACATTTGAGATCTAAAGAACATTGTGATCTATGGTATTGAGAAGCAGGAATAAAGAGAAAGAGCACAATCAGCAAGGAGAAATACCAAATCCCTTCCACAAAGGAAAGATAAATGTGATTGGCCAGTTTTGAATACCTATGTGTCAGGACCCAGTTTCTTTCCAAAGATAATAAGGTAAAAGATGCCATTGTTTTACTTAAAGAATCAATAATCTAGTATGAACATAATACAATTTTGATAAAAATAGAGCCACGGAATGTAAATGATACTTTAGGCCACCCTTGAGAACTTCAGATTAGAATTTTTTTACCCTGTATTTACTCAGTGAGAACTCAGCATAGATACAAGTAAGAATGTTGCTATTTCTTTGTTCCTTGTCAAGAGCATCGCTCAGGCCTGCCCTCTGGACCCAACCCTAAGTTTGCTGGGCTAAATTAGCACAGTTAGCCTAACTTCTAACCACTAGGCTCCTACACTGAACAACAAACTCCATCAAAGGATAATGCTTTGATTTGCCTCTTTTTACTTGCCACTCATATATGTTCTCTAAGTAATGCAAGGGAAAACAAACAAAAATGGAAAATAAAAAATAAAATACAAAACCTCTATAGTTAGGAAATTAAGAGTAAAGAAATTTTAGGTAAAAATTTATTCAATATATCTCAGTTCTCAAATTTATTCTTTTTATCTACACTGAATCAAAGAACAATTGCAGAAAGGGTAAGAGGAGAGGGAGAGAGAGACAGAAGGAAATAAACAGAAAAAAGAGACTCTAAGTCTTGCAAAAGACTTCATAAGGAGGAAGTACATCACAAGCTGAACTTCAATCAACAGTCACTTCTTGGGTGTAAAGTAGCAGATTTATTTGAAGTCTAGCCTCTTTTTCCTGTGGTGGAATAAGACTCTTACTATAGCAAAGGGTTTGATTTCTTATTTTAAATGTGATAATGAAAACATAGTATGGCTGCCAGTTAGAGTGATGTGGTCCATTTACAAAGATTCTTAACTTTGGGAGACATTTAAGATTCTAATAAAAACCGTGTACCTCCCCAGAAAACTGTAGATACATGTACTTATAAAGTCTTCTGTACACAGCCTCAAAGTGGTCTCAAAATCCTTGCAGCCATCCAGGGATCAAGGTTTGGGGTATCAAGTTGTCTTTATCTCATCTTCATCTCCAATAATTACAGTAATAAAAGAAAGAAGAAAAATATGAACCCCATACTGTATGTATATAAAAATCTAAGGAGTGGCATCTGACTGGATCAGATCGATGCATGTATGTCATAAGAATCTAGGAAGCACCAAGTTGAGTGAGATTAATGAGCCCCCAGCCCCATATTCCATTCCTAAGAGTGGTATTAAGAAATACTGGCAAGCAAGAGACATACCCTCATGGTTTTCTTTTTAGCTAAGAGGCATTAGAGTTCTTCAACCAAATGTATCTTTCTCATAGTAATCTAATTTCTGTCCCTACTCAGTAGACAAAAATATGCCCAAACTTGTCTCATTATTGAGCTGCGGTAGGAGAGTAAAAATAAAAAGAGAACAAAGAGATGGTTGTGACAGACATGTCACTCTACCCTGATCTCAGCTTTTTTTCCCTCACAAGAAACAAATATTCTTCTCAGGTGTGAGAAGGTAAAGACAACATGTAATACCAAAGTAAACTCATTGTATTCTGACAGCCCTAACCAGAAGCCAGAAAAAAAGAGTACATTTAAATATCTCATTAAAAAGTTTATTATTATACCTGAGTAACTCAGAGGAATCATGCACACATTAAAATATGTGCATCTCGTAACTCCAAAATAAAATCAAAATTCACTGAAGCACTCTCAAATAATGGCTTACTAGGGAAAAAAAATTAAAAACTGGGACAAGGTTGCACATTTCACCAGTGTGCTTATATTATCAAAATGAATGGATTTTCTTCCTCGAAAAATTTCACACGTCGATGGTAACATAAAGTTCAGTAATTATATTCTATCTCCTATCTTTCCAACACTGTGTGATGCAGTAATTCTTCTGTGTCAAGATGTAAAGCAGTAGGGAATTGAACAAAATTAAAACACATTTCACTAAGTCGTGAGCTGAGAATACCTCTTTTGCCCAAGTGAAGGCATGGAGGAAAAAAAGAGTGAAAGGGTTTTCTGAGAAAGGAAAGTCTTTATAACAACAGGCCTTTAAAATAATTATCCCTGCATTAAAAATGCCAGAAAACAAAATTCTAATACATCCGAATTGTCCTTTAATTTTTTTTTGATTTTTCAAAATGTTTCTTAACATAAAACATCAAGGTGGTTGGTTGAATAGTAAAATTACATTGCATCAGTTTCAGGATATTAGTTCAGGTCTAATAAAATTTTAATAGAAATATGTTTAATGACTTTAACTTACTGCTGAATGAATAGTACTCTGCAGGATTTGATAGTATATGACTCGAGAAAAGATTATTAAGAAGAAATATAAGGCACTTTTATAAAAGATATTTGCAGGAAACCATTAGATGATACAGAAAATCAATAATGTCCTAGTGCCAATTTCAGCAACATTAAAATTACAGTGCTCGTTGATATTTATGATGATAGAGCTACCAAATCATTTCACTTTTGTCTTTCACTACATTAGCATTTTTCTTTGTTATCTAGGACCAGTTGCAAAATTTGATCTGTTCCTTTAAAAAATGTTTTACAGATGATCCTGTTTCTAAACAGCTCTTCTAAGGAAGAACTTTAACTGTCTATTCTTTATACTTTCAGTGTATAAATGGATTGATAGAGTTATTTCCTTTTAGGGAAGTCATAATAATTGTAAAATATTAAGACATTCAAAATGGATCTTAGTAGAAACAAATAAATAGGGCTTAACAAACAGAGTTGCTCAGCTTGCTTTTTTCCAAGAGGAAAAAAAATGGTGATAGTCTAGCCTCATTATCTCACATGTTTAAAACTGAAGTCCAAGAAGTAATGAATTGTTCAAGAGTGAAATTGTGTATAGAGTACAAATAAATATCTTGATTTTTTCCCATGTCCTTCTCCAAGTTCACCCAAATTATCATGCAAACAGGAATATAGAGCTTACACTTATTTGGCTTTTGAAGTAACCCTGTGATTTTTTTAACTGGCCAGACTATTATAAACAATGGAATTTAGATAAATTGATAGAATCAGAAGAAAAAATAATGAATGGTGAAATATTATTGCCAACATTTTTTGACTTGGTGCCCTGGATATATATAAATATAGCTATTTAACTACATATCCCAGCTAATAGGCTTCTCCACAGGTAAGGAGACACAAAAAGATAACCCACTGGAAGGCTGTCTACAATTGCTGTCTCCAACTTTAAAAGGACAAAAAAAGTTTAATGATTTCCGAAACCCTGAGCTCCTCGAGTTATAGAATATAAAAATAGTAACTGCCTGAGGCAATATCATCTCACTGGTGGCTTCCATGAATTGTGAAGTCTGCGCCAGTGATAAGAGGCTGGGAGAAAACTTTCAGATCTTAACCCGTGCTAAACTCTTATGAGTCAACCTTTTTCCATAGTAGCCAATCGGATACATTTTTAAGCATTAAATTCACATACACTAACACATGTAATAGCAAAAACAGTAATAATAAAGGCTAGAGGGAGGGTACACATTCACTCTTAATGGAATCTGTTTCAAAAGATGAGTCTACTGCCTATAAAGATAAAGATAAAGATGTGTTAATTACATATAAAGCTTTCTGCAGGACCATAGTCTTCTTGAACTTAGAGGGGGTGAGGGATAAAAGGCTACATATTGGGAACAGTGTACACTGCTCAGGATAAGGGGTGCACTAAAATCTCAGAAATCACCAGTAAAGAACTTTTCCATGTAACCAAAAACCACCTGTATACCAAAAATACTGAAAATTAATAAAATAAAATAAAAAGTCATTGGTAAGACTGCATTTTGGCTTAAACATTTCTCCAACTTATTCTACCATCCAGACCAGCGTATCATTTTTTCAGGATCGTATAGAATTTCCCAGACTTCGTTTTCTAGGTCAATCTGAGAACCAAATATAAACATGTGAAATATGTGCTAATGCTTACCATTTATATTTTCTGCTAGTTGATAGTTATTTTTTACTTTCAATGATCATTCATTCGATAGTGTTAAATCAGACATTGGCAACCTCCCAAAGATGGAGAAGGGGTGGGCTTTCAGCCTGTCATAGGTCCATGGATTTGTTGCTAACTGGATCCCCATTCCTGCTGCTGTCCAGAGCCACCACCCGCTTCCCCAAGAGTCTGATTTATCACCCTGTGTGAAATCAGAAATTCACTGTAAAACCATGCCCCACCTCCCTCCAGCTTCCTAGGGTCTGACTTTTGAAAAGGGATGAATAGGGCTGGGCACGGTGGCTCATGCCTGTAATCCCAGCACTTTGGGAGGCCGAGGTGGGTGGATCACGAGGTCAGGAGATCCAGACCATCCAGGCTAACACGGTGAAACCCCGTCTCTACTAAAAATACAAAAAATTCGCCAGGTGTGGTGGCGGGTGCCTGTAGTCCCAGCTACTCGAGAGGCTGAGCCAGGAGAATGGCATGAACTTGGGAGGCGGAGCTTGCAGTGAGCCGAGATCGGGCCACTGCACTCCAACCTGGGCGACAGAGCCAGGCTCCGTCTCAAAAAAAAAAAAAAAAAAGAAAGAAAGAAAAGGGATGAATGTACAACATTGGTGTTATTATTACCTCTGAAAAGATTGCTAGTCCTTAATCTACACTATAATTATGTTTGTTTACATTTAATAGCTATTTTCCAACTACATAAATTTCCCCATTCCAACTTATGTTTGTGCATGTAAATATGTTCATTTTTAATGAGATAAGATTCGTTTTCTTTTGAATTTGTTTACCAAGTGTGCTAGCCATAAAATTCTCCACAAATGCCATAGATCGGGGTCCCCAACCTTTTTGTCACCAGGGTCCAGTTTCGTGGAAGACAGTTTTTCCACTAGTTAGATTTTCATTAGGAGCATGCAACCTAGATCCCTTGCATGTACAGTTCACAATTGGGTTTGCCATACTGTGAGAATCTAATGCTGTTTCTGATTGGATAATCTGATTTGACAGGAGGTGGAGCTCAGGCAGTGATGCTCATATGCCCCCTGCTCATCCCCTGCTATGTAGCCTGGTTGCTAACAGGCCACAGACTGATGGTGGTCTACGGCCCGGGAGTTGGGGACCCCTGCCATAGATGATCTACCTGAGATCTGGATACAGGAGCCACTCAGTAAATATTTGTCGCATTAAATAAGCCAACTCACTGTACAACAGCAACCAACTCACTTCCTAGGCAACCAGGCTGTTCAATCATCTCCAATCCTTTCCTCACCACTGTCATACATAGGAGACTCCTCTCTATACCAGATCTTATCATCATTCCACAGCATTTTAACATCCACATCTGTGACCCATTCACCACTAAAAACTAGACACAGCTTATATCCAATGTTGCACCCTTTCAACCACTGTTTTGCCAGTTTTTTCTGCCCCTTGATCTATTTCCCCAATTAGAACCCTCAAACCTGCGTCATTCTACATATTCCTTCTTCACTCAATTCCACTGAAAGTGGGTAGAAGAAATAATCACACAGCAATGATCTCATGATTTAGTTGATTATCTCTCATTCCTCAAAACATGCTTGCTAAAACTTCCTCAACTTATCCCCACCCTTTTTTTTTTGTAAATTTATCTGCATCTAAGCCTCTCATGGTCTTCCTATCTTCAAAGAGCAGTCTTTGTTTCCTTCAAAGCCTGTCCTCACCTGTTCTTTTATTTTCATCTCCTTCTGCTTCCTCAGGGACCTTCATTAATGGATTATCTCCTAGTTCTATCGTATGTTCAACCTACTTCTGTTCAGTGATTCTTTCACAATAATGTAGACATCTGCTTATTTAGAAAATATTTCTTTGAGTCCTGTTACTCCTTCCTTTTCTTCCTGACAGAAAAAAAAAATCATAAAGGAAAAGTTCACTCCAATATAAAGGAAAATTTTTCACTTCCTATGATTCATTCACTCAAACTCTAAAATTCTACTCCAAAAACCACTCTCACTACAATTATCAATATACTCTTTGATGTTGTATACAATGGATATATGTCAGACATGTTGGTGACATTTTCAGAGTAATGAAACCTACTGACCCCTCCTACCTGTTGAAATGCCTTTGTTGTCTTTTATAACACAGTTTTCTCCTAAGTAATCTACTGCTGTGGCCCCTCTGAAGTAGATAGCTCTGTTAACTCCTCTCTCTGCGTCCACAATAACACTTCACTGGTTCCTTCTCAGCCAAAAGTTCCCCTAGTTTTCACAGTCTCCCTGGGTGTACCATCCATTGTTGTTACGCTTTTAAATTACCAACTATAGTCAATGAGCCAGATCTATCAGCAGATCAGATCTGTGATAGGCTGATTTGTGTCTCCCTAGAAATTCATATGTTGAAACCCTAGCCCCTAGTCGTATTTTAAAATATGACTGTATTTGGAGATAGGGATTTTAAAGAGGTGATTAATAAGTTAAAACGAGACCATAAAGGAGGAGCCTCATCTCATTTGACTGGTGTCCTTATACAAAGAGGAAATTTCTGCTCTCTTTGGCAGCACATGTACTAATAATATAGGAAGGATACATAAAAGATTAGCACAGCCCTTGTGAAAGGTTGACATGCATATCTGTGAAGTGTCTCATATTAAAAGACAGAGAAAGAAAGAAAGAGAGAGAGAAGTTTGAAACTTCTTGAAATCTGAACACACAGAGAGACTACAAGGATGTGTGTGTGTGTGTGCACAGAGGAAAGACCACGTGAGAACACAGCGAGAAGGCAGCCATCTGCAAGCCAAGGAAAGAGCCTCTGAAGAAACCAAACTTGCCAACACCTTGATCTTGGACTTCTCGTCTCCAGAGTTGTAAGAAATCAATTACTATTGTTTAAACCATCCAGTCCGTGGCATTTTGTTATGGCAGCACTAGTAAACTAACATGAGATCCTTCTCTTGAGCTCCAGATCCCTCAATACAGAAGCATTCTAGTTAACACAAACTGAATGTTTTGTAACTTCCCAAATCCTTGTTTGCAATTATATTCATTTTACTTCCCTCAAAATCTGATTCTCTTCTTTTATTCTTGTACTGATAGTTGGAATACAGCTTCCCAACCAGTTTGCCAAACCAGAAACCTGGGAGTTATCATTGGTACATTCAGTTTTTTCATCCACCAATGTTACTTGTTTCCCAAGTCATGTTCGTGCTGCAAATCTAAAATCCATCCTCCTTCTCCATATCATTATTTCCCACTTAAATGTTGTATCAACCTCCTTGCTGGTTTCCCATCTTACTACAGCCAGAATAAACTTACTACAGCCAGAATAAACTTAAAATGCAAATCTCATTATGTCCTTCCTTTGCTATAATTTTTTCAGTGGTTTTTCATAGCCTACAAAATAAATCCTAAGTCTTCAGTATGGCATAAAATGCCCTCCATGGCCTAGTGATGGCATCCACTATCATCTGCCTTTCCAAATCTGTAGTCCAGGCATCCTGAATCACGTGGAGTTTTTGAAGGTTGAATAATCTTTCCTTCATGCCTTTTTCCAGCCTTCCCCTCATTACCTGCCTCTTTTTTTTTTTTTTTTTCTACAGGAGCCTCACTCTGTCACCCAGGCTGGAGTGCAGTGATGTGATCTCAGCTCGCTGCAACCTCTGCCTCCCAGGTTCAAGCGATTCTCCTACCTCAGCCTCCCAAGTAGCTGGGACGCAGACATGCGTCACCATGCTGGGCTAATTTTTGTATTTTTAGTAGAGATGAGGTTTCACCATGTTGTCCAGGCTGGTCTTGAACTCCTCACCTCAGGTTATCCACCCACCTCAGCCTCCCTAAGTGCTGGGATTACAGGCATGAGCCACTATGCCCAGCCACCTGCCTAACTGTCTTTCTTCTCCTACAAAAGTAAACACAGATGACATTTGTGGATAGTCTTACTTAAATGACCTGCCACAGGCTAGCCTGATCTACGCGCTGCTCCAATAACAGCCATGAGAGCTTTGTGTATATTAGTTCCCTATCACACTAGCATTGCAATAGACTCTTTACCTGTGAGTCTAAGGGAGTGGATTTAAAGTCTTTGAAAAACCGTGTCTTTGTATCCTGAGGGTCCGGTATGAATTAAATAAATGTAAATTGGCGGAAGAATAAATGAATGAATGAATATATGAGTGCAGGTTTAGGCATGTCAAATTCTATATAGAATTTCCTGAGGGATAAGCCATTAGTAGACACAGCTATATTCTGAGTCTGAGAATTTTCTTAGATAAATATTTTCAGATAAACACCCTAATCCCTCCAGATATTAAATTTTCCCAACTCTTATTTTTAAAATACAGCTGCATCCTTCAGGCAATTTATTGGCATGTCTACTTAGTTCTGCAGTTTCACAAACATCTAATGTCATGGTCAAACACATGTGCCCATAAGGCCAAGGTCCTCAAACTTTGTATTACTTTACATTACTTATATTCTACCAGGTGAGTGTGTGTTGGAGGGGAAGAGTTCTTCTTTTCTCAAAAAAGTAAAATAGTAAAGTATACCTTTGTAATACAATTGATTCAAAATAAATAGGCCCTAAGCATGCATCACTTTAGAAAGCAATTATTTTGATTTTCACTAAAGTTTTATAATTACTATTCACTAAAATTTCATCTTATTCCAGCCTCCAACAGAAGTTAAAAAAAAAAAAAAACTTTTTCTACCTACCTGCAGCTTTTGTTGAAAATGTGAGTTTCTTTTCCTGTTTTTCTTACAAGTCTCTCAAATTACTCAACTTTCTTATCTAGTAATTTAGAGTCACTGCAAATTGTTCAACTCTGTTCATACTACTGCGGCTTGCTAACTTCCTGGGTTTTTAACTTTATCATTCTTTATTGAGTTTCTACTGCTTTTTGTTTGTTTGTTTGTTTGTTTTTAGAGACAGGGTATTGCTCTGTCCCCCGAGCTGGAGTGCAGTGGCGTGATCTCAGCTCACTGTAATCTCTGCCCCCTGGGTTCAAGTGATTCTTGTGACTTAGCCTCTCGAGTAGCTGGGATTACAGGCATGCACCACCGTGCCCAGCTAATTTTTTCTTTTTTTTTATTTTTTTATTTTTAGTAGAGATGGGTTTTCGCCATGTTGGCCAGGCTGGTCTCAAACTCCTGGCCTCAAATCTGCCTGCCTGGGCCTCCCAAAGTGCTGGGATTACCAGCGTGAGCCACTGCATCCTGCCAAGTTTCTACTGTTTCTTAATGGTGAATGCATGTTTATATGAAGCATATGCCCAAGTCTCCGGAATACTTATAAGAATGAGTTATAGAGAGACTTCCTGCTTGCTATAATACATACCTATTTCTATCTCAGGCCTGTGTGCAGGCAGCTAGAACTGTAGATGTCAGGAATAGGATGACCTCTCAGGTTATTATGCTTGCATAAAACTTTGTTATTCCTCAATTATCTAATTTATCATAGTATTATAATGAGTGATAAAGCTGTTGTCCCCTTGACTAGTTTATAAGTGAGCATAGTGTCTTCCTACTTGTCTTTCTATTCATTTTTTTTTTTTTTTTGAGACAGAGTCTCGCCCTGTCTCCCAGGCTGGAGTATGGTGGTGTGACCTCAGCTCACTGCAACCTCCGCCTCTTGAATTGAAGCGATTCTTATGCCTCAGCCTCCCTCACGCCACTACACCCAGCTAATTTTTGCATTTTTAATAGAGACGGGGTTTGGCCATGTTGGCCAGGCTGGTCTTGAACTCCTGACCTCAAGTGATCTGCCTGCCTCAGCATCCCAAAGTGTTGAGATTACAGGTGTGAGCCACCGTGCCCAACCTCTCTTTCTATTCTTAGCACAAGGAACAGCCTAGCATTTATAGATGTTCAACAAATGGCTGTTGTTTAATTATTTTAGCCATCTTCTTATCTCTTGTCAATGTTGAAATAATTTTATTTAACTTTGTGGTAGGGTGGAATCTTTTTTTTAAATGCTTCCTTTTTATTTTTGCAATTAAATGAATGTTTAATTATTAATTGTAAACCCATTTTGGATGTATTTTACCATGTTTAGTTGCAGTTTAGACATCACTCAGTCCCACCATACTCTGCTCTGCATCACTGAATTTATTGCACCAAATTCATTTCCTAGCTGTCTTTAAACTGTATGGACTGTTAGTATTTCTTGGTTATCCATATAGTTTGGAAACCTGTCTAGTATTTTCTTTCTCTGGCTCAAAACTATATTTATTCATTTTAGAATGTAGTTATTGTATATTGGCCACAACTTCATATTTCTATTGATTATTATAATCTGATTCATATTAAGATAGATATATTTCAAGATATCAAAGATGAGTTATGAAGTGAACAAAAATCCTGATCAATGATTTACATTTCTTCTGGGAAATACTGTACATCTATTTGCCATGGTAACCAGGCTTGTTTTCTTACACCATTTCTTTCCCTTGCATCTCTGGCCTGTTTCGAAATGTAATGACCAAAATGCTAACTAATACAACCATTTGATGATGCTGGATAGGAAAAAGAAAAAAGGCATCTGGGTAGCCCCAATCTACATAAGAACTAAACATGCACTTTCTTTTAAAGGACTTATCTGAAGTGATCTAATTGGCTGTGTTGTTGAAGGATAGAAACCTGAGATCATAAAATCATAACTAGTGAATTTGAGTCCTGATTAAATAAACATTCATTAAACCCAATGGGTAATACCCACGAAAAATCAAGTAAGTGTATAATCACAGTAACTTGAAAACTGCTATTCTTAATCTTGGGAACTCTATCAGTGATCAGCCTGTCAGGACTTAAGAGCAGAGGGTGACTAGCACAAAGTCTTTGGAATGGAATAAAGGCAGGAATCACAAGTAAAGGACCTGCTAGAATTTAGAGACAGTGCAATAGAGACAGTGCTACCAAAAAAAATCTGTGAATAAGTGGAAATGCAAAGTATTTACATGACTCACATCAGGGGGTCTTTGAGTAGCCAGTCACCTTGGAATGAATCAGTACCAGGGAAGAGTAAACCAGTAAACCAAGAAACTGATGATGAGAACTTGAGGAGAGTTATAAAATAAGGTGATGAACAGACCATTTGTGAGTCCCAAAGGTTCCATATCCAGCTAGTCTTTGTGAAATAGTTGAGGATAGAGGTGGATCTGCTGTTGAGTTTCTGTGACCATTGGTGGTAAGAATTCAAATATATATATATAAAATACTCAATGCTAATTTAACTGTTACTTTAAATTATAGAAATCTGAATATCCAGAAGATAGAACATAGGATCCCCTCCTTCTGAAGACATCAAGAGTATAAATCAGATGAAATCTGTCAGTCTTTGAGACATCACCTCTGATGATTACATGTGGTGTTAATACTTTCATTTTTGCTTTCAAAATGCTGTTACTTCAAAGACTAGCATCTGAAGGAGAAGATTGCAATATAAATGAGATATTTAATTCCTAAGGTGCCTAATGTAGGCTTATGTTTTAAAAGGAGATTCAAGCTTATTTCTAGGTCAGTAAGAACGTGTATAGCAACTGTTATTTTAGGGTTCATGAGACTAATCGGTAGTCCGTATACTTTAATCAATGTTGCATCTATATCCTTTATTGAAAACATAATCATTAATTTGTGGGCCATTTTTGTGGAACTGTCAGTGGAATAGATGGCTTTTATGAATTGAGACCAAGGCTGATCCTTCAAGAAGAGAATATATTCACTGTGTTACATTTAAACATCATAATGATTCTTGAACATAAACTCTGAGATGGTTAGGGGGTTCTGACCTTAGCAAGAACATCGCTTACATTTATACTAGCATCTAAATAAGCATGGTGCATTCCCAATTTCCTGTATGCATTCAATTTTATAGGACTCAGTACTGTAAAAGTATGTTTATTAATCCACGGAGCTCTTCTACCGTAGATATGATTATTTATATATATATATATATACGCACACACACACATATATAGACACATACACACATATATATACACATACACACATATATACACACATTCATATGTGTATGTATGTAAGTGTAAATGTATATTTACATACATACACAAATATACATATAAATATTACATATACATACATACACATATAAATATACAAAATGTAAATGTGTATGTATGTAAATGTAAATATACATTTACAGTTCATTACACACACATATATATACACATACACACATATATACACATTAAAGTTCATTACACACACATATATACACATACACACATATACATATGTGTGTACATTTACAATTCATGTATCTATAGCACTTACAATATATATAATGTGGGTGTGTGAGTATATATATATACACACACACATTCTCTCTCAATGGGGGCTTATTGTGAATATAAAGTCCAGTTTCAGCTTGAGTTGTGTATATGTTTACATTCACAACATAAAGAGTTCTGAAGCTTGACCCAACTGTACTTGACTTTACTGTTATACTTGTAAGGTAACAGTACTTTCTAAAATATTGATATTGCTCTTAAACATTAAACTCTTCAAAGATACTAAATGTGGTACAGAATATATACAGACAACATGATGAGGCAATTACATTGCTTACATAAACAGTGAACTTTCCATATTTGGATATATTTTCATTGTGTATATATTATTCCATCTGGTAGCCTACCCTGAGGCTTTATTTTATCACCCTACTTGTCCCATAAAGATTCTTGAGATTTTTATTGAAAGAAACAATGAAAATGCTAATTAGTTATATTTTTCATCATAATCTTTTTTTATACTAAAGGATCTTTCTCCTTTTTTGTTTCTGCTTCTATATGCTATTTCCAATGAGTTTTGTTGCCCCAAAGCTATCATTTTTAGGCTTCTAATATTGTTTTCTGTTCACAGGGCTTAATAACTACTTTTTAATGGATTCTGTTTACCTCAGAGGCAGGCATTTTGGAGAATTCAGCTTATATTAGGGCAGAATTTAAAAATTCTATGTGGCTTTGGGGGCTTCTTCCCTCAGAAAATTAAAATGGTTTAATCTTTTGACTGAAAAGGGAACTGACATGATTCCTTTTAAAATGAGACATTGGGATTTGAAATGGATCACAAAAGAAGACAATCCTGCATGTATTTAAATGCATAGACAGCATATTTTATGCACATAATTATTTTGGCTCTTTTAATTATTATTTCTTCCCTGCTTAAAAAAATGGCTCCCTAACCAAGCACTGGAAGTTGAGGTTCTGTTGCTTCAGTAAAAATAACCATGGAGTCCAAGTTCCACATTCTTTTTAAAAGCTTCTTTTTTTGACCTAAAATTTTCTCCATTTCTCTGTTCCCTTTAGTCATGAAAAGTCCATTTCATAACTGAATTAAATAATGCTAAATTTAGTACCCAAAAAGGGGTTCTTTAATTTATTCATTTGCTCATTTAAACATGCATTGCTCTGTGCCCCTAATACCTGCATAGATTGATGGGAGGCACAAAGGGTCACCTTTTCATAACGTGGTTAGTGATACAATAAGGTAAGGGAAAAAGTCAGAGACGGTTTAGACTTGAGTAGACATAGATAAGAGAATTAAAAGGGAAGGCTGCATTTAATTTTAGAGATGATTAATTTGCATGAGAATAGTTGTCACCTACAAGACAATCTAAAGGAGAGCGTTCACTAACTGATATAAGAAACAACAGTCATCATCTACCAGAAATTTTTATAGCCCAAACAAGGTACAAACAGGGAGGTCATTGTGCTAGAAGTTGGAATAGAAAATATATGATCCCTGCCTCTTTGCTCTCTGGCTGGGAAGACAAGATTAATTCCAGAAAGCATTCTCTTCACTTTCTCTCCACCTTCTCACTCCCTGGCCCTTTGTCAGTATTTCTCTTCTGCACTCATCACTATCTGCCTTGTTTTAGTTATTCCTACATGCACATGTGATATTCTTGATACCAGACTGTGAACCCCATGAGGGCAACAACTGTTTCATCGCCGTATAAATAAAACCAGGCAGCATTCCTTACAACAGAGAATGCATAACAAATATTAGTGAATGAATAAATCAAACTGTAAAGCAGGATAACATATGCTAATGCCACATAAATGGGATCTTTGATCAGATGTCATGTTAGCGAGGCCTTCTCCAGCCACCTGATGCATATTGTTCCTCTGGCCTACCATCTCTTTAACCACTCACTCTGCTTCATTTGCAAAATTCTTATTGCTGCCTTTCATTATAGTAAATATTAACTTATTTTCAGCATAATACAATAGTATATAAGCTCTTTGGGAGAAGGGAATTTGTTTTATCCACTGCCATAAAAATCCCTTCATTTTAGAGCACTGCCTGACACAAAGTTGCACTCCAATATTTGTTGATCAAAGAAATTAAGAAATAAAAGTATAGGGAATAGTGATAATTTTTGTTTTAAATAAGTTGATTTAAGCCATCCAGATATATTTAGCTAATACCCAAATACTAAATGAGAAGGAGCAGTTCCCTTATGTTCTTAAAAATCCTGAGTGACATGCTAACATAATACTTACATGTTGGTTTAGGTATTGAACTATCAGTAATATCATTCTTTGAGGAGAATTCCTGTAATTCACATCCAAGAACTGTTTTCATAATTTGAACAATTTATTCACATGTAGTGTATCTGAAGCCATATAAACAAGCAACTCCCCAAAGGAGACTTATTTCAAACTAGCATTTGGCTGGGATGCGTAGTCCCTAAAGAGTTGACATTGCCCAGGAATATTCATTTCAGAGTGCTGGACTGAGGTCAGGATTCCAGGACCTCTGCTGCTACTAAATAACAGATGTTTCAGTGTCTCAACTTCCTTTTCACTAGCTAGGGGTATGGGGGATATAGGGATGGCATAAATGGATTCTAAAATCCCTTCCAGCTGCAATGCTTACAGATTCTATTATTGATAGTAAGGATGATTTTGATGGAGGAATGGGGAAGGTGACGGGAAGCAGCAGGATAATCACATTCCAACTAAACACATGTGCTCTGTAACCACAATTTTTTACCTTTGCCAACATCTGGTGACATTTCTGATAGAAATATTTAAAATGCATCAGTAACAAATAAGTTCTCTCTCTCTCTCTCTCTCTCTCTCTCTCTCCATATATATATATATTCACCAACCACAAAATGAAGAAGTATGTATTGCGGTTTCAATAGAAAGTTAATAAACTTCCTTCTACTAAATTTTTATGTATGTAAGTGAGTTTTAGGCTTTCTAATTTATCTTCATCTTTTAATCATAACTATTCACATTTTCTTTGTTGAATATCAAGAATCCTGCTTATCAGCAGAATACTATGAAAAAAGCAGTTGAAATATGTGAATGCTGGTTTTATATCAGAAATTGAGGATTATTTTTAATACCATATAAAGAAATGTCCTTTACCGAATGTCCATATAAAATGGCCTTTTTTCATTTCCTAATAACATAATTAGACTAACTAAGCAGCTAATACTAACTTTAAGATAATTAAATGAAACTCCCAAAAACGCATAGTTAAACTCTAAGTAGATAATAGTTCAATGGGAAAGATACTGTTTAAAAGCAAATGATAAAATCCTATAAAATGTAATTAATATGAATTTGCTTTAATTGTAGTTGATTGTCTCTTTTCAAAAACATGCTCTCGAATACTGAGAGAACGTAAGTTATCATAACTTGAACTTATTCATTTGATCAATGCAATAGTAAACTTCCCTCATTTTCTTTTTTACAAGTTAAGGAACATAAATATAATTTCACAAGATTTTTATGTTTTCTCTAAGTGCAGCTTGTTTTCATTACATAAGTTATTTCTCTCAGGGATGTATGGAAGAATTAAAGATATTAATAAACATGGGGTATTAATACACAATAAATTATATTATCGAGATATTTAAAATAAAAATAAGTAGTCTTTCAGGTACATTTTCAGTAATGGTCACATTTCCTAACTGATAGAATACAATGTAAATTAAAAGCCAGGACTAGTAATTGAAAAAGAATGTAAAATGTGTTAAGATTCCTTAACTGTGCTATTCTTTCTATAAGACAAAAATACATATTCAAAAAGTGGAAAAACTCCATTGAATCAGCCAGAAATTACCAGTGTTCTCCAAGAATAGTATATAAACTGGTCCTACTAATCAGCCATTTAATGATTATTGAAAGACAGTGCAGTCTTTCTGTACTGCAACATTATACAGTGAAAGCTGAAAAAATACTTCAGAAATGAAGTAATGACAAGATTATCTGAATGGGAAACATGTTGCTATTACACATTCGTTAAAATGCTTTAGCTATATGTAACACAATAGCCGGTTAAAAGTATTTTAAGAAACAGTTGTTTGTTGCCTCTCTTAACAAGAACTCTGAAGTTAGGCAGTTTCATGGTTGATTCAGCAACTTAAGAATGTTTGTTCCACATTTCTGCTCTGCCATTATTTGGTTTGTTGGTGATATTCCTACTCAGGGTGTTAAAATGACTACAGCAGCCGTAAGCATCACATGTTCATAGAACAACTTGCAAAGAATAAAGGTCAGCCTTCCCAAGTGTCAGGGACTTCTAGAAGACTCCCCAACTATGCTGTTGGCTAAAACATCTTTACTTGTCCATTCCTAAACAAATCATTGCCAAAGACAGATGGGATTGGCATGACTGGCTTAGACAATATATTGATTTATCTCATGAAACACTGGTTGAATACTACTTTTTTCTGAGCAAAGTTTCGTATCAAGCACCAAGCATCATGCCTTTCATCCTGTGCATTTTTGATGAATAAATGAAGAAATCCTATGGTTTTTTTATTTGCTTTTTCTAATGGTGTCATTACAAATGGAGATGGAGGAGGTACTCCAGTCTACTATGATCTTACTAGTTGGCATTTATTAAACAAGTCAGCAGGAGGATGCAATAGTAATGATGAGTATCCTAGAGACCCTGTTGTGTAGTGTTGAAAGATGTCAGTAGAACTCAGAAGAGCTTTATCTTCTGCAAAAAGAAACCACGATAGAAGCACTAATTTGAAAGATGCTGGTAGCATTTCTATAGTCTGTGCAAGAAATAGACACTCAAAACCAATGTGAAAAGTTCTGTTTTTTAATATTCTTAGCAAAAGGAATATTTAATGTATTTAAGTAATACCATAACTGGCATTTCATGCATGTACAATTCTAATATCTAAACATGATTACGACATTCTGTGCCTAGAGAGAAAATGTGACTAAGAGGCCTGAAAATTTGAGGATAGCAGTATACTCAATGACCAGATCAGAATAGCATAGTTACAACAAAAGTAAGTTATAATCCAAAAAAATAGAAAAATAAAGGATTAGAATCACCTATAAAGTCTAGATGATCAAAAATGCAAACTCTTTCATTTTTTTTTTCTTTAAGAGAAATGAGAAGTGGAAATAGCATTTCAGAGATCCATGGACTTGAAGTCTTAAGAGCTTAAATTCAAGGGAATTAATGGTAGGAAAGGCACAGTAAACAGAGATGGTTCCATTGCTGCTGGCGGGAAACAGCCTTGTTCTTTCTCTTTTCTTTTCTTTTTAATGATTCTCTGGCTTCTTACTTGAGCCATTGGGATAATAGGGACCATCTCCAAATAGAGCCTTTATTTAGTAAAATAGTTGTAATAAGAAAATGGAGTACTTCATCATCACCTGAAAGCAAAAGGGATACGGCTGACTACAAGGAAATCTTCTGTCATCACAGAGCCTAATTCTGAACATGAGATTAAGCTCTGTGTACGTGCTAGTGTGGCGTTATTCCTGGGGCCTTCAGAAACAGCAAGTTCACGTTTGCTAAAATACATTTTATGAAGTTAAAGTTAGCACATTGTATTTCAGTGCCTTAGGCCTCATGACTTAATCTAGTACACGTAATTAGAAGTTATTTTCAATGAAGACAAGATTAATCAGGAGAAAAAAGTACAACATGTACTTCTGGAATATTATAACAAGATATGTAAATTTCCTTCTTGGTGATAAGTGTAGCAAATTGCTTTATATTTTTCAATGTATTTCCACCAGTTTTCATTTTAAGAAGTTAAAGGATATTGTAATACAAGCAACTTTTGGCAACACATAGACTCTGGGTAGACCTTAAGCGTCTCTAGGTAGTTACTTTGAGTAGTATTTGGTAGACCTTGGGGTAGAGCTTAATGCTTAGAAACAGTTTACAGCAGGGCTCCTCGATTACCCTATTACCCGTGGGTCCAGGGCCTGTTAGGAACAAAGCTGCACAGCAGGAGGTGAGCAGAGGGCAAGCCAGAAAAGCTTCATCAGTATTTACAGCCACTCCCCATCACTCGCAATATCACCTGAGTTTCACCTTCCGTCAGGTCAGCAGCGGTTTTAGAATCTCATAGGAGCACAAACCCTATTGTGAACTGTGCATGTGAGGGATACAGATTGCACATTCCTTATGAGAATCTAATGTCTGATAATCTGTCACTGTCTCCCATCACTCCCAGATAGGACCATCTAGTTTCAGAAAAACAAGCTCAGGGCTCCCACTGGTTCTATATTATGATGAGTTGTATAATTATTTCATTATATATTACAATGTAATACCAATAGAAATAAAACACACAATAAATTTAATGCATTTGAATCATTACCAAACCATTATCACATTCTTGGTCTGTGGAAAAATTGTCTTCCACGAAATTGGTCCTTGGTGCCAAAAAGTTTCGGGACTGCTGGTTTACAGCAAGGCTCAGAAGTAGCAACATAGATGAGTGCTGATAAAGTTGGAAACTCTGTACATGCCTAAAACAAGACTAGGAGAGAGATAAGAATCCATCTTTCTACTACAAGAACTATCACCCTTCCGGATTTGGTTGTTATTAACCGGACAGTTACCTAAGCACTAAGATCATATAGTCTCTGAAGATTCTTCAGCGTCATTAGAATTTTGAGGGCTAACATATACACCAGCGCATGAGTCTGTCCAGGTTCTCACAAACACTTCCCTCTTATCAGATTACAATGGAAGCAGAGCACTGTGGCACTAACTAGGAGGTTGATATGTTGATATCGGATGCTGCAGTGTCAGTGGCAAAATTTGGTACTCTGAGATAAACGATTTCACAGCTGAAGACAGGAAAATTCAAAGTTAGGTGTAGCCAGCACCTGCTCTATGAGCTATTTGTCACTGTGGAGTCTGGCTTTCTTCAGAATGGCGGTGTCAACTACATATTTGCTATCACAAAAGCAGTTAAATTTCTACTCCACAGCCTTACTTGAATCCTGATAAAATATATTTTGTTTTACATAAGGGAGAAAGCTCTCTAAAAATGAAGAAAGAAAAGTTCTCTAAAAATGAGGAACATTCTGACAAAGACAAATTATTTTAGAACTTTCTCCTAATATGAATAAGTAAAAAGCAATGCTATTCTGATGCCAAGAGAAGCTCTTTCTTCCTGAACCCTGGTGGGCAGAAGTTGTCCTGTGAAATCTGTTTCTGCCTTTATCTATGTCCCTTTGAGGAAAGAGAAGCACAATTCCTAGATCTCACAGAGCACGTTCAAGTGACTGAAGATCCTCCCCACTCCCCAAACACATGCCTACACTAAACAGAATGCAGTCATAAAAGTTTCTCTCTGGCAAAGAAAGGCATTAATACTTAAGGGGTATACCTAAGGATATTTAAATGGAATATGTTTGTGTTTCTGGGACCCCACATAAGAACCCGGATTCTAAATTTAGATTAAATGGTAAATGGATATTTAGATTTTTTCCATATCTTGGCTATTGTGAATAATGCTGAAATGAACATGGGAGTGCAGATATCTCTTAGAGATCCTGATTTTAATACTCTTAGATACATATGCCCAGAAGTAGGATTGCTGTATCATAGTGGAGTTCTAGTTTCAAATTTTTGAGAAACCTCCATAATGTTTTCCATAGTTGCTGCACCATTTTCCACCCCCACGAACATACAATGGAATATTATTTAACCTTTAAAAAGATGGAAATCCTACTGTTAGCAGCAGCAAATCCATACAGTTCTGCAGCGACCTCAGTTCTTGCCTCCTCAGAAGAAAGAATTCAATGGAGAGGCATAAGACAGAGTTGGAGGCAAGTTTTAGAGCAGGAGCGAAAGTTTATTAAAAAGTATTAGAGCAAGAACAAGAGGAAATAAAGTACACGTGGAAGAGAGCAAAGTGGGGGACTTGAGAGATTCGAGTGCATGGTTTGACCTTTGACTTGGGGTCTCAGATGCAAGCATTCCACATGCATAGTGGCCTGCCAGCACCTGGGAAGGGCTACAAGCACAGGGTGTTTACTGGAGTTGTATCCATGCTCACCTGAGGCATTCTTCCCTTACCAGTTGAATGTTCCTAGAAAAAGGTCATATACCAGTTAAACTCTGCCATTTTGCCTCTTAGTACACATGCTTGAGTCCATTACCCAGCTCCTGAGATCTTATCTGGAAACCGCTGATCACTAGTTTCATTTGTTTCTATCTATTGGAAGACTGCCTTTCCTTGGCACTGGTTGTGAACAATTATTATTTTAGAGAGATAGCATAACAACCACCTGACAATCACCTGATGGTCACTTGACATTTCTAGTATGTGTGTGTTTGTGTGTGGAAGGGTCCTCTCCTACCCTGCTCATGTCTGCTTGACTACCTACTATAACACTACCATATGCAACAACATGGATGAACCTTGAAGACATTATATTAAGTGAAATAAGCCAGACACGGAAGGACAAATACTACATGATTCCACGTTCTTCTTCTCCCCCTAACTCTTGGCAACCACTGTGCTACCCTCTGCTTCTATAAGTTTGACTGCATTAGTGTCCAGTCGTTGCTGGGGGTTAAGGGGAGGAAGAAATAGGAAGTTGATCTTCAGCAGATATAAACTTTCAGTTATGGTAGATTAATGAATTCTAGAGATCTGCTGTATAACATAGGCAACAGTACTGTATTGTACACTAAAAATTTTGTTAAAAGGATAAATCTCATGGTAAATGTTATTAACACAATTTTAAAAATTAAATAAGTATCTAATGAAATGCATGTGCTGATTAGCTTGATTTAACCACTCTACAGTGCTTACATATTTCAAAACATCATGTTGGGGGCAAGCATTGGGGCTCATGCCTGTAATCCCAGCACTTTGGGAGGCTGAGCTGAGTGGGTTGCATGAGCCCAGGAGTCTGAGACCAGCCTGGGGAACATAGTGGGACCCCATATCTAAAAAGAAAAACAACATTAAAAAACCCCATCATGTTGTACATAATAAACAAATGCAATTTTTATTTGTCAATTCGAAATACATTTTTTTAAATGATAAAACATAATACTAATCAAACTAATAAACTAAAAGTGTTTACATAATAATGTTACATAAATATATAATTATAATCTTTATAGTTAATGAAATAGGGATTGAGATTTACATTGTAAAACAGACCCTTCTTTCAAAAGTATCTCTTTTGTTATTGAAGTTCTGCAATTTAATTGTACTCTTGATTGCATAATAAGGGTAGACAGGTAAATATGCAGTATGAAAAGCATTCAGTGTCTAGTTTGGACTGTGAGGCTAAATCCCCACTGCAACCTGGTGGACACATTCTTGAGTCTCAGATTCAGTCACACACATGGGTGAATGTGGCTTTCTTAGCAGGTAAAGCTGCAAAACTAAAGCCACGCTATGTACAGATATGCTCATTCCTAGTTTATATTTAATGTAAAAAATTGCAAATAACTGAAGTGTCCACTTTAGCAAAGGGTTATGTAAATTATGCTCTATACTAAGGGTCTACAAACTTTTTCTGTTAAGTACCATATAGTAAATATTTTCACTTTTGTAAGCCACACTGTCTCTGTCAAAACCACTCAGCTCTGCTGTGGTAACAAGCAAGCAATCAGAAAAGACGCAACCAAACATGGCTGAGTTTCAATAAAATTTCATTTATCGACACTGAAATTTGAATTTCATGCCATTTTCCCATATCAGCCATTTAAAAATGTAAGAATCCTTCTTAGTTTTCAAGTGATACAGAAACACGAGAAGGGCCAACTTCACCCACGGTCTGACCTTTGCCACTCTGCTCTATAGAGAGGACCTTCCCAGGCCCTGGAGACCTGACATCGCACAGATAATTTGTTGTCCTGATCTCCTTGAAGCTTCTGAACAGCAAATTAAGCTGCCATGGATTTGTTAGTGTTGATCACTTGTTCAGCACAGTCTTGTCTGATGGAGCAGAGGGAAAACGCTTACCATGTCTATCATCCTCAGTTTTTGTTTCAAGATTCTTCCATCTTGATCTCATGGCATAATCCTCTAAGAAAAAAAATGTTAAAAGAACAAGACTTAAGCCTGGTTATGATTACAAAAATAGAAGTAACTGTACTGCTCTAAAGATGTACTTTTGTCTGTATTTCCCAGTGTTAAGAGTATCAAAAATGATCTCCTTTTATAAAACTGAGCAAGAGGAAGGGAAGCCTTACCTCATGGATGCCAGTAACCAGACCCTGAAAATGAAAATAAGATTTTTGCAGATGAGATAACTCTGATGGATTCAAAAGCATACTCCACATACTCAATTCTCTCTTCCAATTGGTGCCCCCTCTGCATCACTGTTCTTCAGTTCTTTAGAGAGCCTTATCATGGCTATAATACACACAGAGTGTCACTGTAGTACAGGGTCTTATCTTATGAGAAACAGGAGTGTGAGCAGAAAAATGCACAGTAGTGGGCCGAATTTGGATATTCACTTCCAATATCACATTGCATTTTTAGTTTCTGGACACGAAAAATGCAACATAGGACACAAAATAAAAATATTCCACAAGCACAATACAGAATAAGAGGAAATAGTGGCATTGTTTTCTTTTTGTGTCATCAGTTTTGAATCACAGTAAATTATGCTGCAATACAAATTTTATTTTTTTAAATGTTGATGCCTTAAATACATAGATTGAAATAGATATTTAATTTTATCTTTAAAGTAAAATGGTTCCATCTCAATAATCTGATTTCATAGATTGCTTTCCTTTTGTTTATAAAGACTATGTTTATAAAGTCACCATTTACATAATTTAAACCTAATATTTACTTGAAATACACATAACAAACCACTAGTCATAAAATGTAAAATGCAGGTTGTCCTTTATTTTATTTTTGGATCAATAATCTGGTTTAGTAATTATGATTTATATGGTAATTTAGACATAAATCTTCACTATCCCTTTCTCTGAAACTACTTAGATAGCATGCTTGAACATTGTGCTTCTTTGTAGCACGGAATATGCATAAGCCCAGTTCCTTTTGCAGTCCCATTTTTTTCTTCTTCTAAAGAGAGGTCATACTGCCTACTGAAGAGGCAAATGAAATGAGGGCAAGAGACTAAACAACTTTTAATTTAGGGAATATTCTCCATTAATGAATTCCCCAGAGCATCCTTCAGCTAAGCCACGGGCTTCTCATTCCTCTCTATCAGTATTGGGGAGTTGAAACACTTACAGAGTATTTGCTAGTGCCTGTCTCTCAAACCCATTTTGCCAGCTGGAGAGAAGTGTGTAGAAGTTCTAGTCAAATCAGCAATTCTCCTGGACCCTTTCTGATTTCTGATTTTTTCTCCTGTACCTTGTAAATCACAGCACAAACCTTTCTTTGTGATTCTGGTATTAGAAAATGTTTTCTTTTTTCAAAGATCACTTTTTTATTTAAGAAATGGAACTGTTATTTATTGGTTAAATGACAAGCATTCAATAAACAATTATGTGCCCTAGTACTTGTCTATGAAGGGCTAATATATGACACAAATATAAGGCATACAGAAAAAAAATACCTTCTTTAGAATGGCTTTTAAATTTGCTTTATTATTTTTAAAATAAAGACATACATACATACACAAAAATATAGTTCTATTACTTTTTATGTAATACTTCTTATAAAGAAAGAAAATCCACCAATAACTCTCAAAGAGGTCCTGACCTTAAGTATTTAATTATTTCCAAATATAACCAAACGAGTGGCATCAGGGTAGAGAGGAGAACCACGTGCTTGCACAGACATGCTGAGGTCAGCTAGCAGTGGCACCAGAGCTATAACACCATCCAGTGACATAACCCTGTTTGCATCACTGACACCTTTTTCTTTGCCTTCCCATTCACCTGGTGAAGGGCAGGACACTGGAACAGATGGGTGTAGGAAGTGAAGTAGAAACACATTGAGAAGAGTTAGAATGCATTTTAGAGTCACAAATAACAAGTTATATTCCTAATAATCACATTGATCATATTGATAAATATTTATTGACCACTTCCATGTGCTAAGCACTATTCTAAGCCATGAGAATACAGCAATGCATAAAAGAGACAAAACCTTTGCCCTTATGGATCTTACATTCTAGTGGGAGGTGGGAGGGAGGACAGATGTATGCAAAATAAAAAAGTAAAACGCATAGTATGTTAGAGGGTAATGCATGCTATAAAGAAAAAGAAAACGAGAATGAGGATAAAGAGTGGTAGGGAGCGCTGTGGATGTTGAAATTTTAAGTAGTGTGGTCAGAAAAGTCTACACCAAGAAGATGACATTTAAGTAAATACTTAAAAGCGGTGAAGAATGAGCCTTGGATATGTAGGGAAAGAGAAGTCCACGCAAGTGCAAAGGTCCTGAAGCAGTAGCATGTATGGGGTCTATGAGGAATAGCCAAGGAGTTGTGCTAACACTGAGTGGGACAGGGAGTTAACCAGATCAGGTAATGTATGGCCTTGTGGACCATTCCAATGACTGCTTTTACCTACAGCCAGATTGGAAGCCAGTGGAAGGTTTGAAGCAAAGAAGTAACAGTTATACAATATTTCTAACATCTGCTGTAACAGGATCTCTTTGGCTACTAGGCTAAACTAGACTTGGAGAGACAAGGCAGAAGCAGGCAGAGCACTCAGGAGGCTATTACAATCACCATGGGGGGAGAAGATGGTGGTTTGAACCAGGGTGTTGCCAAAGGAAATGTAGGGAAGAGATTGGACAGTAAATATATTCAAATATTAAGCTGGCATAGTTTTCTGACAGATTGGACAGTGACTGTAAGAGACAGAGGTATAGGATGACTGAGGTTTTTGGACTGAGCAACTTACAGATGGTGCTACCTTCAAGTAAACTGGGGGAGACAGGGAGGAACAGAATGAAGGGGAGGATTAGGAGTGGAGCTGTGGATATGTTATTGTTGAGATGCCTGCTACACACCAAGTGGAGACACATAGGCAGTTGGCTATGTGAGTCTAGAACCCGAGGAAGAGGTCTAACCTGGAGGTACACATTTAGGCATCATCCAGGTATAAATATTATAAAGCCAGTGACTAGATGTGATCAACGAGGGAAGGAGTGTGAATATCACAGAGAAATGGTGCTGATACTGGGAGCCGAATCACTCCAGTGCAAAGAAGTTGAGGCAACAAGGAGACTAAGAAGCAGAGACCAGTTAGGTAGGAGGAAAATAAGGAGAATGCGGAGTCCTAAAATCAAATGCAGAAAGAAAATGTTTCAAGGAGGACCTTGTGGTCAGCCGTGTCAAATTCTGGGTCAAGGGAGAGGAGCACTGTGAACCGACCTTCAGATTTAGCAATTTAGAGAACCTTTAAAGGAGCAGTTTTGGTGAAATCGTGGGGTAGAAAGTCTCACTGGAATGCAACAGAGAGAGAATGAAAGGAGATGCATCAGCAATGACAATTCTTTCAAGGAATTTGCTGTAAAGGGAGGGAGACAAATGAGGAGGTAGCTGAGAAAGGAAGCGAAGTCAAAGGAAGCTTTTTCATTTGTTTGGTGATGGGCAGTGAGAAGAGATGTAACATGTTCGTGCCAATATTACATGAAGTCCATCTCCTAGTGCAACAAAGATCATTATGGCTAAATAATCTGTACCAAGGGCAACTTCCAAAATGATGGTCCTTGACTGTGGTGCTTGGGGATCAGTTAACTTTAAATTCCTTAATACAAACTTTTTTTTAGTTATCCTTTATTTTTCTCCTGCAAGTTTGTCCATAATATAGTCATTTACTATAATGACAGAAAATGTTAAACTACATTATGTTGATGTAAGATAAACACACCAACAGGACCCAAATTCCTCAACCTTGGCAGACTGGGTGAATAAGAAAAAGAGGTTTCCCAGACACAGTCCTTTAATACAAAGTTAATCTCATCCTAGATTCCAAGGCCCCCTGCAAAGAACCCATCTCTTCTAGGATTAACAAGAAAAGAATTATTATTCAATAAGAAAGTGTCCTGCTGTTTGGGACTGCTGACTCCTGTCACTTTGCAGCAAGAACGCTCACCTCGATGGGGACTTTGAGTTCTCTATTCTCTCCAAGCCAGAGGGCCTGGGAGAGGATTCAGCCCCTGTGGGGCATTCCACACTGTGAAGCTGCCTCAGCTCTACTCATTAAGATGAAACTCCTATGAAAGAAGGTGCTTTATTTTCTATTGATTGGTTGTAATGTGATTGAACTTAGAGTTTCTGAACAACCCACTGTTTTGAACTCCAAGGTACATTTTCCCCGCAAAGGAACAAAGGAATTATTATTCATTTAATCAAAGGAAGAGTAAACCTACCAAATCCTACTAAAACAACTACTCACAAAAAAGATGAGCCAATGAAGCATAAAATAGAAACATGAAGTAGAATTATTTAGGTTGTGATGTCCCTTATTCAACTTCCTGATTCTAGGAATCTCAAAGTACAGGAGTACCAACATTCATGTATTTTCAAGCTTAATATACCAAAACATAAACATTTGCACTTTCTATTCATTTTCTGAGTTCTACTCTAGCATAGTTTATTTTTCTGTTGGTATATATTGAAAGGGAAAAAGGAAAAGATATTAATAATCCTACTATTCATCCTCAGAGCACCATGTACTTCCGCTTCGTACTTAACAGGTATAATTCATTACTTTTATTCATGCACTGCTTTGATTAATGTTTGTCTGTCTTATTAGATGGTGAGCTGATGAGGACAGTGATCATTCTCCCTTCTCAAGGCACTGATTTATTTTTAGTGCCAAACATAGTACTTAACAAATGGGAAGTGTTTTTATTTTTTAAAATAAAAATATTTTTAAATAGATAATGAAAAAAAATTGAGAGGAAGGAACCAAAGAAAGGAAGGATAAAAAGGAAGAGAGATGAAGTGGAGGAAGAGGGAAAAAGGAAAGAAGCAGGGAAGTTAACTGGCTTCCAATGTGTGATTATTGCAGATCTAGCTCTGTATTTGCTATTTTATGTGCACCACCCCAAATAATCCTCACAAAAAAGTATTATCAAGCCTATTTTACAGAATTAAGAACTGAGACACAAAAAGGTTTCAGTCACAGCACTGGCATGTAGCAGCTAGACCATAGTCCTGTCTGAATCTGCAGTGGATCTGCCTCTCTCCTTTCTGCTATATTGGAGCAACAGAAATAGCAACATGGCAGAGAAAGGCCAGAAAGGAGATGAAAAATATAACCATCTGTAAATAGAAGGATGCGTGCGGTGGTTCATGCCTGTAATGCCAGCTCTTTGGGATGCCGAGATGGGTGGTGGATGCCTGTAGTCCCAGCTACTGGGGAGACTGAGGCGAGAGGATGCTTGAGCCCAAGGAGTTGAGGCTGCAGTCAGCTGTGATTGCACCACTAAAAGAAAATAGACAAAAAGGATCTTTCCTGTCTGCTTTGAAGGAATTAGACTCAGAACTGAAGCTTGACAAGCCATGTTGATGCCTCCTTTCCTAAGCCTATTTGTGTGTAGGGTCTCTGGCTTCCTGCAATAATTGTCTTCATTTCCCAGAATTCTGAAAAAGTTTGGCTCTGTTTCTTATCAACACACTTTGGTGGGGCGGAGCCACCTCAGCTTGATATTTTAGGATACAACCCTTTTAATGTTGGACACCTATATCTAGATATAGGTGATCTTTACAAAGTATTGTCATGTGCATGTAGACTGTATATCGTGGCACCTGGGTTTAATTAAGACAGGCACAATCCATAAATAAATAATGATGACTTATAAATCCTTTCTTCTATTGAAAAGGGCTAAATACAAAACCAAGTTGGAGGACAGGCATCTCTTCCTATGCGAGCCTGGCCATGTATAATGACAAGTCCAAATGAAGATGCCTCTGTTCCAGTGGAACTATAGATATTTTTTTCATAATAATGTTGTACTGCCTCCAATTATGAAATGACTACATCTAAAAGGGGTTAGAAGGACCACCATAATTCTATTTCATGTTGACATTATTACCCCCAATGATGCCTACGACACTCTGAGGTGTTTGCCCTTGTGCTGTACTGGTAAACTGGCTAACGCTGAAGTTGACCCTCAGCATTGGGCATACTCAGAAGTATGACCTAGACTACCACTACTCCCTAAACCCATTACCTGTCTGTGCAGTGACACCAATCCAGCCATGTTTTATTCTGTTTCTCTACCTTTGCTCCGGGTTGGAATACAGTTTAATATTCCTGTCATTTCTCCCTAACCCTACCTCAACCTCAAGTTCCAGTTTAAATCTGACCTCCCTTCTGAATTACTGTAGCACTTTTGGTCTTCTCCTTGGCCAACCTCCTCTGCCTACCACACACATTTTAGCAAATACGGTAAACTGGACTGATGACTAGATACTTGATTTCCCAGCAAAGTTTGCAAATTCCTTAGGGGTATAGTTCTTATCTCATTACTGAGTACTCCACGATGCTAAATACATGATGTAGCATGATTTTGTTTTATAAAAATCTAAACAGAAAAAAAGTTCAGTTCAAACTGTTATATATGTATATTAGTTTTATATATATTATATATATATTAGTTTGAACTGAGCTTGATATTTCAACAGCTTGTTTTATATATGTATCCCATAAGTTTGCTGCCTGACTTGCCCACTTTAATTTTAAGAAACAACAACAAAATGCAGAAAAAGTATGTTTGTCCTTAATTATAAGAAATATTTGGCAATAGAAAACATGCTAAGTTTAATATTTTATATTTTCTCTGCCAATGAGACTATGAAATTTCACACTTTATGTCAGACATATTTTGTGAAGGAGTGCCAGTGGATTGTCACATAAGCTGTTTGTCTACTATAATATCTGATGCTTTTTAAGAAGGAGGGTAATTGGGTTAGATTTAAATTAGTGTGTTTTTAGTAATTCTCAAATGTATGTGCCTTCAAGTGAAACTATAATGAAGAAAAAGAAGAAATAGCAAATGCATATGTGAACTTAATAAATACATTTGTTGATTATGATGATGGTGATGATGATGACAGTGGAAATGGAAATTTCATTTTCTTCTTCTACAGAAAGCCTTCCAATCCCTCCCCTCTGCACTTAAAGCTATTGATTTATTTATTTTTTACTAAAGTTTGTGATGATATAAGATTAATCAGAATGCAAAGTATCTCAAAGTAGAAGGACACTGAGTAGTTTATTGATGGAAGTTGATTGACCACTGAGTAGTTTATAGATGGAAGTTGCTATGAGTTGATTTCAAAAAGAGGTGTAAAATGAAATGCCAAAATAAATCAAAGAGTCAACTAATCCTCATATAAGGGGCACCACTGACTTGAGTTTCATATTACATCAATCCTTTTATTTAATAGCTTCAATGGAAACCACTCCTGGGAGCATCAAACAAGGCAACCAGCCAGAAATGTCATTATCCCAAGCAACATTTCTATTGCATGAAGCTACTTAACTCAAACTACAATTTATTTTCAGAAAAAGCTGGTTTTACTTTTCTTGGACAACCCAATATTATATCATTTTCCATAAAGATTGCAGACAAACATACTTGGTCGGTAATGAATAGGTAAAAGGAAATCATTTCAGTGTATTAAAATACATTTTTTCCTCAAGAGAAAAATACAGTCTGAGCTAGAGGCTAAATGAGCATTTTGCTAAGACTGCCAGGGCCAAGTTTAATTTAGTCATTCCCATGGCCAATTAGGAGTGTCCTTCAAAGACCCTACCCAGCATGTATTCTTTTGATGGAAGTATTCTGTGACTTCTTAGGTTGTACTGCCATACTAAATTTGGCCATGTTACAAAACTGTGTGAACTAAACCCAAACCATAAATTGTATTGTTTGATCAATGCTATGGTTTGAACATGTTCTCCAAAGTTCATATGCTGGAAACTTACTATCCAATACAACAGTGTTGGGAGGTGGGGCCTAAAAAGAAGTGATTAAGTTATGAGGGTTCTGCTATCATACATGGATTAATGTCCTTACCACCAGAGTGCATTAGTTACTGTCAGAGGTTCTTGTTATGAAAGTGAGTTCTTCAGCCACCACTTGCTCTCTTGCTCTTGCGTTTTCTTGCCCTTCTGTCTTCTGCCTTAGAATGACAAAGCACAAAACCCCTCACCAGATGCCAGCACCATGCTCTTGGACTTCCCAGCCTTCAGCATCAGGAGCCAAATAAACCTCTATAGTTTATAAATTCTCAGTCTCAGGTATTCCATTACAGCAACACAAAATAGATTAAAACAGTCAGTAAATAAAATGCTTCTAGATCATCAAGTAAATCTAATTAAATATTTTAAAACTTAGAGTTCCATATATCTGCAAATAACGACATTATCTTCTTTTTAACTTGAGAACATTCTATTTTACACAGCTTTTGAATCTCTGAGTCAGTAAAACGGTATCATTTTTCTCCCAGGAAGAGAACATGTTGAGGGGATCAATCTTCCCTAAGCACTAATAAATGAGTGAGTTTGCATTCTAATTACAGATATGGTTTATGTGTTTTCTCCTTTCAGCTGTGATTGCTATAGGGTAAAGAAATCAGAGGATAACTTTTTATACTGCAACCAATAATTTTTGCATTACTTAACTAAGTATCTTTCCAGTTTTGATTTCTCAAATGCCAACCACTTAAAAGTTAATATTTTAATATTTTTTCTTCCTAGATGGGTAAAAGAATTCCCTTTTAGATTTATCTAGGTATGTGAAGTTTTTTTTATTATAATTATTTGTTTTAGAAACTAAAGTAGAGCTTGAGGATATTTTAAAAGAACACCAGAATACCTCATAATAAAGAGTCCCTAGTCTGATATGCTAAACAGGATTTAACAGCTTTTACAGAGTATAATTTTTTTGCTGTATACTTTAATATGAAATTCATTCATGTGATGATATACAGATTATCCTTCAGAGAAATTACATAAAAACATGAAAGGATATAAAATGCAAAAATGTAGGGAAGCAGTAAGTTTACCCCAGTGGATCAACTGCAAGAGAATAAAAAGTAGAAGCTGTGGGGATAATGATAAGATAATGCTAAGAACAGTTAGCAAAGCTATGACATAGAGTTAAAGTGGAAGCACCACGCCACTGAACAATAAAATATAATTGGAAGGACCTAAGATTGAAGAAATATTCTTAACATTATGTATCAAGTGGTGTCAAATAAAATTACTGGACATTTTAGAAAATAATAAAGAGACTTCATTTACTGGTCACCCAATTGTGGTCATAGATTTTTAAACATCACATCACTATATGTATTTCTTTTAAAAATGTTAAGGAAAATTTATTTATATTAACTGTAACCCTCATATTTTAGGGAAGCATATTTGGGTATATAGATTTGCCCTTTTTTTTTTTTTTTTTTTTTTTTTTTGGCTTGTTGCCCAGGCTGGAGTGCAGTGGTGCAATCTCAGCTCACTGCAACTTCTGCGTCCCAGGTTCAGGTGATTCTCCTGCCTCTGCCTTCTGGGTAGCTAGGATTATAGGCATGTACTACCATGCCCAGATAACTGTTGCATTTTTAGTGTAAATGGGGTTTTGCCATGTTGGCCAGGCTGGTCTCAAACTCAACCTTTTATCCTTTTAGTACATTTGGAGACCCTTTGTCTCTCACAGAGCATCTATAGCAAATTACTTAAGAGCATGCATACTGGAGCCAGGTGGTGGGCTTAAGTTTAAGCTCAATTGCTTGCTAATAAGGAAATTCTGGACAATGTTCTAAAACTCTTTGTGGCTCAGTTTCCCAATTTGTTACATATAAGTAATAATAATAGTGTCCACTTTACAAGCTTGTTATGAGGATTAAATGAGATGATACATATAAAACAGTAAGAAAAAGTGCCTGGCAGGCATTACACTGTCAGTCAGTGTCAGCTATTTGTGATTACTATGAGCTATAAGCTAGTCTACATACTATTTCAGGTTGAAATAATGAAGGAAATTATTCATGCACAAAATCATTCAACAAATATTTGATGAGTACCTACTGGTACTAGACTGTGTCATTAATTGAGCAGATTAGTGCAAATCCTAATGTCAGACCCAAAAGGTAGACCAGCTTTCCGATCACAGTTACCCCACAAAAGGAATTTGGCAATAGATTCTGCTATGTATTTCATCCTTACCACCAATAAATCAGCTGTGTTCTTTGGGTTCAAAAGATGGGAAAATAAGAACATACCACTGTGACTTTTCAAAAATTCATGTAGGTATTTCTGTTATATTTAAAAAGTCTTTAAATTTAATAAGAATTTAACTTATTAAAACAGGAGACTTGTTGAGATGGGAGATGATTAAAGTCTAGCACATGAAAATGGTATTAAATCAGCTGGGCACGGTGGCTCACGCCTGTAATCCCAGCACTTTGGGAGGCCGAGGTGGGCGGATCATGAGGTCGGGAGATCGAGACCAACCTGGCTAACACAGTGAAACCCTATCTCCACTAAAAAATACAAAAAAATTAGCTGGGTGTGGTGGCGGGTACCTGTTGTCCCAGCTACTCGGGAGGCTGAGGCAGGAGAATGGTATGAATCTGGGAGGCAGAGCTTGCAGTGAGCCGAGATCGCGCCACTGCACTCCAGCCTGGGCAACAGAGTGAGACTCCAACTCAAAAAAAAAAAAAGTTATTAAATCAATGAATAATATGTCCAAATTATGGATCAATTTGCAAAGGTTAAGGAAACATTCATTCCTTTATTCCAAAGCATTTCTTGAGCTTCTTATTTGTATGAGTCACTGTGGTAGGACCCAAATATACAGAGACAAACAACCAGAAGCCTTGCTCAACAGTGACTAACAGTGGAGTGGGAATGTTTTACAAATAAATTAGTGACAACACAAGGTGAAAATATTAAACACAAGTATTAAGTTGTTGTTATGGAGACAAAGAGTAGGAGGACAGGAGAGAAAAATCCCCCAAGAAGGTCAGGAATTTCCAAGAAGAGGTGGAATTTGTTATTAATCTTAAAGGATGAATGAATTTTCCATAGCGAAGAGAGATAGGGAAGGAAAATGGTGATGTCAGAGAAATGTCAAATGGTGATGTCAAAGAAAGAATACTCTTGAAGGAAGAGAAGGCAACAGTTTGACATTTCACTTGGGTAAGTTCAGTCTTAGATTGGTAGGTTTTTGTTAATGAGTATAGAAATACAACTGTCAATTCCAGGTAATAGAATGTACAATTATGAGTCATCAGAAAATACATGTTATGTGAACCCTTGATATACATGTTTATGTAAAAGATATAAAGAAACTCACGGTAGAACCCCAATAAAAACAATATTTCGGGCATGGAGGAAGAAAAGATACAAGTAGTTAAGAATAGGGTGTGGCTGCTAAGTTGGAAGAATCAGGACAAGAGCTCTCATGGAAGCTGAGAATTAAGAGAGCTTCAGGGGTGATATTGAAAACAGTGGGAAATGCCATAGATTGGTCAAGAAAAAAATAAATCAGAAAAAATATGAGTGGGTTTAGAGTAATCTTTTACAAAGTTTATCTCTAAAGAAAAGGATATAAATAGAACAGTAGAGTAGATGGGCATTGAATGGTGAAAAGAGGGTTATTGTTTAATGGCAATGTTTAGAGCAAACATATGTACTGAAAATAATGAGCCAGTATAAAGGGAGAAAATTCATATGGCTAATTCATATAAGTTTAAACACTTGTAAAGTTATCTTTGTTCAACTAACTCCCCTGAAGTTGCCCCAGACCTTATTGAAGCTGGTGTGACACATTATCTTAACTGAGAGACAGCCTGCTCAATTTACAAAGCCCCATTTCTATTTGTGGACATCACATAAGGCTTAACATCATAAACAGGCTATCTCTTAGTCTTTTCTTTGTTTGAAGCCAATAGCCCATTTAGATATGCTCTTACAACCCATGACATAAATAATCATCAACACATTATGGCCCCTTTCAACATCAAACTTTGGAGAATTTAAAAAATAGAAAAATTTATTAAAGTTAAGGCAATTTTAATTGCTGGGCAAGGTCCTTCATGAAATAAACAAATGTTGAAATCAATTCTTTCAGTTCTCTAGGTGTAGTACAAGCTGTTTTTTGATGGTTAAGATTTATTTGTTCAGTAAGTATTTATTGAACATAGATTTCTAAAGAGTCATGAAAGGGAAGACAATAGCTAATAAATGTAATGCTAAAAAATGTCTGTAGAATCCATTATGCTCTGTGTCAAGCTTAGTTTAGGATGTGTAACATTAAAAAGATAGAAGTATATTTGACTCTTACATAAAGGGAAGTAGACAGCTGATGTGATGACTCCATAAAATCTTCAGGGCCCCAGGCTCTTTCCATGTTATTACTCCCCTACCCTCAGGGTGTGGCACTGGTACTCGTGGGTGAAGTAGGATGCGGGAGTTCCAGCTTTTACATTTGTGTTCGAAGTAGCAGATGATAGGGGAAAAATAAAGAAGTTCCCTGTCCCTTTTAAAGGAAGTTCACAAAAGTTCTTTTCAACATTTCTGCATATATTTCACTGGCCAGAGCTTAGACCCATGGTCATAGCTAGCTGGACTAATAACCTAGTTGAATGGCTGTAACGCCTAGCTAAAAAAAAAAAAAAAAAAAAAAAAAATAGAATTCTAGTTCTGTTACTAAGGAAAATAGGTGTTAGCTTTATTAGGAGGTAAATAGCAATTTCCACCATATTTAAAGTCTTCAAAGCTCTTCCTGCCTGATAGGGAGACTGGAACAAGAAGCAAAGTAGGCGCTAGGTGAATTTAGAATGGAAATTAGGATAGCCAAGTGCTCATATTCAAAAGGAGGTTCATCTTTTCTAAATCAGTTGCCTGGGAAATCCTAAGCAAAAAGAACAAAGCTGGAGGCATCACGCTACCCAAATTCAAACTGTACTACAAGGCTACAGTAACCAAAACAGCTTGGTACTGGTATAAAAACAGACACACAGACCAATGAAACAGAATGGAGAGCCCAGAAATAAAGCCACACACCTACAACCATCTGATCTTCGACAAAGCTGACAAAACAAGCAGGAGGAAAGGACTCCTTATTTAATAAATGGTGTTGGGAAAAGTGGCTGGCCATGTGCAGAAGATTGAAACTAGGGGGTGGGACCCCCTCCTTACACCATATATAAAAATTAACTCAAGAAAGATTAAAGACTTAAATGTAAAACTCAAAACTCTCAAAACCCTGGAAGACAACGTAGGCAATGCCATTCTGGACTTAGAAAAAAGCAGTGATTTCATGATGAAGATGCCGAAAGCAATTGCAACAAAAGCAAAAATTGACAAATAAGATTTAATTGAACTAATCTTCTGTACAGCAAGAGAAACATCAACAGAGTAAACAAACACTCCACAGAATGAAAGAACATTTTCAAAAAATATGTACCTGACAAATGTCTAATATCTAGCATCTGAGAGGAACTTAAACAAATTTACAAGGAAAAAAAACCATTAAAAAGTGGGCAAAGGACATGAACACTTTAAAAGAAGACATACATGTGACCAACAAGCATATGAGAAAAACTCAGCATCAGTGATCATTAGAGAAATGCAAATCAAAACCACAGTTAGATACCATCCCACACCATTCAGTATGGCTATTACTAAAAAGTCAAAAACATAGCAGATGTTTGTGAGGTTGCAGAAAAAAGGAATGCTTATATGCAGTTGATAGGAGTGTAAATTCATTCAACCATTGTGGAATGCAGTGTGGTGATTTCTCAAAGAGCTAAAAACGGAACTACCAGTCAACCCAGCAATCTCATTACTGGGTATATTCCCAAAGGAATATAAATCATTCTCTCATAAAGACACATGCACGTGAATGTTTATTGCAGCACTATTCACAATAGCAAAGACATAGAATCAACCTAAATGTCCAGCAATGGTAGACTGGATAAAGAAAATGTGGTACATATACACCATGGAATACTATGCAGCCATAAAAAAGAATGAGATCATGTTCTTTGCAGGAACATGGATGGAGCTGGAGGTCATTATCCTTAGCAAACTAAGGAATTCCAAATACCACATGTTCTCACTTATAAGCAGGAGCTAAATGATAAGAACACATGGACACATAGAGGGGAACAACACATACAGGGGACCACTGAAAGGTGGAGGGTGGGAGGAGGGAGAAGATCAGAAAAAGTAACTAATAGGTACTAGGCATAATACCTGAGTGACAAAATAATCTGTACAATAACCCCCCGTCACAGGTTTACCTATATAACAAACCTGCACATGTACCCCTGAATTTAAAATAAAAGTTAAAAAAATCAGTTGCCTGGGAAATAGTATTAATCATTGTGATTATTTATTATCTTTGCTCTGTTTACAGAATTTCAATATGCTACTGGAAGCAATAGAAAATAGCCTTAAATGTGGAAAGTGTAATCTTGATGTCCTCAGTGGTCCCGTGCTTGAAGGGTTAAATAGCAATGTTTAGAAACTCCTGAATGGCGGCTGTCAAAGAGAGAAAGTATCTGAACAGGAGTCAAATTTTCACACACGCCAATTTTCACTGGCACATCAGCTGGATACCCAGCAACCAATTCCCTATTAAATTAACAACAAAATCATAGCTGCACCTACCCTTCATCAGCAATTTCCTTCGGGAATTATCCAAGGTCAGTGCTCTTCCATCTTGCTACTTCATGACAGGAGTCAGCATTTTGCCATCAACCTCCAGATGGTGATTTTCAGGACCTTGGCAAACTGCCTTTCAAAGGTTGTGAACCCTATTGAGAATAATTATCTAGATATTGAACGGTATTTTTCACTCTTTATGGTTAAAGTAATTGGGAGCGATGTGACTATGTTGGCAGAGCATTTGGCTTGCCAGTTTCCCTTTTTCGAAAACTACAAGTGGAAAAATGATATAAGCCCACTCATCTGCTGTAACATTCAGAAGAACAGTTATTACACAGCACTAGAACCTGAATTGGGGCCCTAAGTTCAAGAAGAGGAGAAACCAAAATGCATCCCCAGAGTGAGAAAGTAGCTATTTATTAGAGGTATGTGGCACCTGCAGGAGGAGAAATGCTGATACATTGCAGGTGACACTGGCCACACTGTGGTGTCAGCGATGTCACATCAGTAGGTCAGACAGGACTTCCACAGTAATCAACAAGGGCTGTGACATGGCTGGCACAAAGCCAGATGAAAACCAAATCCCATCTTGTAGCAACATAAAACCACTTTATTTCACTATGAGCCTCACTCACTTGGACATCTCATGACACATTTGACAAAATGCCCTGTTCATTTTAGGAAGTCATCCACATTTCTGATGGTTTCCCTGGCATCTTTCTATGGCCAATAATAAAAATAGCAATGGCTAACTTGTAGTGAGCTTTTACTATATGCCAAGCACTATGCTAAATTTATATTTATTTTATCTCACATAATAATGACTATTGGCCAAACACTATCCAGTCCTGTCTACTCTCCTTCTAATAGAATCTTGAGTGGAAAAGTCCAGATAAAGAATATTACCTTTATAACCTCTGTTTATTTAAGAGGAACAAAAATCAATATCAATGTAATCAACCATAGCGTAGCCAAGGAGCAATTTTAGAAAGAGACATTTCTAAAATATCAGAATTTCATAATATTCTCGTTTATTTTTGGATGATACATTATTCAGGGTGGTAAAATTTTCAGGGTTTTTTTTTTCTTACAGACTTAAATAAATCTTCTACATCCCTGGACTTCAGCTTAAAATACAGAAATGATTCTTAAATCTTAAAGCTCTGGTCATCTGAGTTGTTTCTCTTTTAATAATCTTTTCTTCAAAGGCAATTCCTGCTCAGTGGGAAAATTCACAGCTCCTAAGTATTTATGTACCAAGGTTTCTGTTCAAAGAATATTTAAAAGCTATTGACCAGATCACTGATTTCAATGGCAAGCTATAATCATTTGCAGATAGTAAGAAAAGAAACACCTAATAACAAGGGAATAATATGAGCTATGTCTAAATGACCACATTTTGTATCTTATACGTGTTAAGCTTCAACAAAATTGGTAAAATACTTGTTATTTGTCGTCAGCCTGACCTGGGTTAAAAATCCTGTTTTGCCTTTTATCATTGGAGCAACCCTGTGTAAACATTTATCTAAGTTTTATTGTCCCTCTAAATGTCATTACTACATTGTGGGTGGTTTAGAAATAATGCATGTAGAGCATAGCAGGTATTTGACAAATGATAGCAAGTATTACTATCTTTCTAGTTTTAAAATGAACTAAATGATATAAAGAGTAAATCTTAAAATAAACGTGTAGAATAAAAAGTAAACCCTTTTTAAAAAGAATTCATATTTTAAGTCCTTTAATACTGCCTATTAATGTTCTCTTTTGGAATAAAAAAAATGAGTTATTAGATATGAGTTTACCAGAAGCAAATAGTTTTTAATTCAAGCAGAATAGTATTAGGCTATGTCTGATATTCTCTCAAGCTATCAGGAGAGGTAAAATCGAATGAAAGGAAGCCAGGAGACCCAAGTGCTTAAGTCTGCTGTGACACTTATTCTGAAATCTTGGGCTACATTTCCTAAGACCTTGATTATCTTAATGTAAACACGAGTGGTTGAATTAGATGATCTGGATGGCTTTTTCTTGTCCTTGCATTCAAAAATCATGTGCTCAATATGATGTATAAAATTCCACCAGCAGAAGGTAATTTATTTGGCTGTAGACATTGACAGGCAACATGGTAAAAGGAAAGAACACACACAGTTTGAAGTTAGACTTAGCTGAGTTCCAATCCAGCTTCACTTTCCAGTTATGTGACCTTTAGCAAGTTACTCACCTTCTCCAAGGCTGTTTTCTCACTTGCAAAATGTCGATAATAATGGCTACCTGCTGAGAATGTTATGAAGATTAGAGATGGTGTAAGTATTCAATAACTGAGCGGGCATTCAATCAATCATAGTTAATGTTTTCCAGAGTCCTCCAATAAAATGCAAATTCATCAAGAAGGATTATTTTGGGGGTTTTCCTGGTTGTCAGGAATGGAGAACCACTCAAAACTCAATTAAATAAATGAGAAATATAAAGCATTAGTGTTAATAAGGTTACACAGCGTTTCATGAATCTCAAGACTGAGAGTCTATGGAACTGGAAATTGAAAAGGATGTAAAGTCTCTCCCTCTCACTATCTCTCTGCCCATAAGATGTGTCCCTTTCTATCAGTGCCTTTGATTCCTTCTCTCTCTTTTCTTTTCTCATTTCACCCATAATGTCCCCAGCTCCCTGAACTCCTTTCTGTCTCTCTTCTGCCCACAGAGGGTCCTTTATTGACTAACTTCTATTTCACTCCCAGCTGTGGGATACCAGTACATCCAGAGCACAGGGCCATGCAGTTCACTGTCTATTTCATAGGGTTAGACTGTAGGAAGACCCTGGGATGAATACATAGGAGAGGATAGTACCCCGACATAAAACCAGTACAAAAGGTCACACAAAATGCTTGTTACCCCCATAATACTAATTTTCTGACAATAAGATATATAGACTTGGAGTCAGGGTTGGATACAGATTTTGTGAGTACCGAAGATTATATAATTTTAAGAACCCTCTTTTAGACCAAAAAATAAATAAATAAGGTGATTGTTTTAACCCATTTTGTGCTGCTACAACAGAATATCACAGACTGGGTAATGAGTAAAGAACAGAAATTTATTTCCCTCAGTTCTGGATGCTGGGAAGCCCAGTATCAAGGTGCCTGTAGATTTATTTGTCTGGTGAAGGCTGCATCCTCTGAAGGGCAGCAACTCTGTGTCTTCACATGGCAGAAGGCAGAAGGGCAAGCTAGCCAAATGCTGCATGGAGCCTCTTTTATAAGGATCTTAGTCCCATTCACAATGGAACAGGTCTCATGGCTTAATCACCTCTTAAAGGCATCCTCTTTTAATGCTATCACATTGGCCTGAATGTTGAAGGTGACACATTCAAAAGATAGCAGGTATGAATACAAAATTACATAGAAGAGTGAATATTTGCTTGAAATTAGAAAAGAAAGAACAACAAATTACACATTTTAAGAAGGTTGAATGTAGCACAAATGTCACAAAAGCCAGAAAATACTTTCTGTGAATTAATTAACACACATCTATAATACTTTTTTCCTACATTTTCAGGCTGTATACTTAGTGCTCACCACTTTGTGTAACAATAATATTAATAATGTTTTCTATAGAGAGAATAGAAAAATAACTATCTTTTCTCTAGCATAGTTGATCAAAATTTATTTTTGTCTAATTGTCAAAATGTATTTTGTCTAATTGATAGTTGAGGTACAAAACACAAGCATTTTCACCAGGTGTAGTACTATTACAGGTTTATTTTCTAAAAAGATAGGAACTCTGATCAATTCTATTTTATGATTTCATAAAACTTGCATAATGCAGCAAACCCTGCTTTATCAATTCTATGACTATCAGGAGAGAACTTCTTTTTTGGTTTGACATCAATTAGAACTGAACCTTTTGTTTACCAGTTTACAAATACGATGTTTGGAAGAATTTTCCACAAACCAGCTGTTGGCTAGTCTAAGAAATCTAGATACTTCCAATGCCAGGTGATTTATAACACACTTATTTAACAATACAGATTTTAGCATTTGTACCTTTGTGTCAGGTGCAGGGAGGGTGGTAAGTGTCAGTCTGGAAAAATTCATACACTAGGACAACTATAACAATAATAACTACTCATGGAAATGACTGCAAGTCACTTAAATGTAGCCCACAAAACTCAAGCTAAATGTATACCCAACTTTCCCCCTTAGTCAGATCCCAAAACACTCAAACACTCTCTGTCCATAGGGGAAATAAGGAGCAAAAGTTGAAGTGAAAAACAATAGCAATACTAACCTACAGTAGTTGTAATATCTTACTTTGGAGAATTAAACAAGTATGTATATGCACGGTGAGCACATTGCTAGACTCCTGGGGGCAGTTAAGCTTACGATTTATCAACTTCATTGTACATCTGCCTCTGGTTGGGGTGCATGACAGATTATGATAGGTCAATCACTTAAGATGCTGTTGAGGGATGACAAGCAAGGCTGAAGTAGAGGGACATTGTTTCTGAGAGTTCAGCTTGAGGGCTCTGGGTGATCAAGGAATGAAGACTACAGGAGAACTACTGATAAGGTAGGCGAAGTGACAGCAATGACCAACTTCACCTGTTAAGAGAGTTTGCCCACAGATAATTCTCCATTTGCTAGCCTTTCCTGGGTACCTCCTCTGCTTCAGCAAGAAACTAGCTAGCCTGCAGTCAGAACTGGAGCTTCATTAAGCAAGATGATACAAGAGGTTTTTTCAGGTAAAAAAGGTTAAAAAGCTTCATTAAGCAAGATGATACAAGAGGTTTTTTCAAGTACAAGAGACACCAATAATATGATTGTCAGAAAGGGAAAAACAAAAGTGACAACTCAAAGAGCAGAAAGACACTTTTTGAATTTTCATAATAGTTGTTAAAATCAGTGACAAGTAAAAGAAAATGGAAGACAAAAAAGAAATACCTTCAATAGCTTTCTTTGAAATGCTGTTGTATACAATGCAATGAAACATAACTCAATCAGGTGACAAGTATACTCAGACCATAAATTACAAACCTTCTAGGTAAGTTCATTAGAAACTGATATGTGTGCATGAGAAGAGCTAAACGAGTAGAGAATTAACAGAATGTAATTGTAGTATGTACAAATAGGTCAGCTAAATACCATTAAATGAGTGATTTTGTCAATAATGAACTTTCTAGAAAAATATTTACACACATGTCTAATATGGATGGATGGTGAAGGTAAAACTAAATATCATCTTACAAACTAACTAAAAATGTTATTACATAAGCCTTTGAGTAATTATAAAATGTATTATGTATTCACTTTTTACTATTTCCAGGACCACATTAATGTTTCTTGTACACATCATATAATCATATAATTTTCATAGATGTCTTGTGAGACAGGCATTTGTATTTCTTCCCTTTCCCAACCCTTTTCCCAATTACCTTTCCTACTAATGTTTTATAGCTGAATTAAAATATTTCACCACCCCAAATAAATAAATTTAATACTCTCCCAACCTGCTTAAGACATGCTGGTCTTTTTTCATAGCACATATCATAATGTGCAACTATGCACTTATTTTTTTGTTTATAGGTTTAATTTCTGTCTTCCTCTCTACCATGTAAACTCCATAAGGGTAGAGAGTCCTGTTTTGTTTACCCAGTAGGCTCTATATACACAGATTGGTTAAATAAATAAATAATGAGAAAACTGAATCTTAGAAAAGTTAATTAAGGCCGTAAGTAAGTGGCAAAACATCATTCAAATCAAATTCTCTGTGTATTCAAAGCCCTTGAAATTAACCACCGTGTTACCCTGTCCGTGCTAGCAAGGCTGCATAATTTTCAGGGCCCACCACACAATAAAACCGTGAGCTCCTGTCCAAAAAGCAAGGAAAATGTGCCATTAAAGTTATTAAAATATAAATCTTTTTTCCCTTCTTCCACAGTTTTCTCTTGACTTGTGATATTTTTATTTGCTATTTACTGTGGTTCTAAGTAAAGAAAACAAAACTTCAAATTATTACCATGAATTTTACCACTTATCTTTATGTTGTGTAATACTAGCTTTAAATGCAAATATGAGTATTTAATTTGTATGCAGAATCACCAAAATTACACAATTCTTATTTCATAACTTGGATATGCATATGTATTTTGTTCTTACCAGAACAGTAGAAACACTGCATAGAACTAACTCAATTGTTTTTATGTCACTTCTTAATTATGCACACATTAGATGAACATTTTCTACCTTCAGCTTGCTGGTGAGCAAGGAAGGGTTGAAAGAAAAAGAGGCTGAGGGTTGTTTTATCTTTCTCCTCTCCTCTATGTCATCATTTCAGCTAAGTATTTGGTTAAGGAAGGAAAGTAACAGGAGTAAGAAAACATGTGTTAAGGGTACCTTGGTTGTTCATGTTTCTTTGAATGCCAGACCTTCTTTATATGTTTGAAGCTAATTCTAGTTCAAGAAGAAAGTGTGGCTTTTCAGGGCTGTCAGCTCTCCCACTTACTCCAGGCAGATGTGACACTCTTACCTAGCACTGGCTTGGAATCTTACTGAACTCTTACATACCATGGGTTTTCCAGAATTCTGTGCTCATTTGACATTGTAATTGCAAATGGGGCACCAAGGAATGGTTTCCATGCATGGTGTGCATTATTCCTGAGTTTGTGCCCCTACTCCATTGTCCCATTGCATTTCACTTGCAAAACACAAGCTCAAAGATGAAATTAAGAATTTCCAGACAGCAACAGCAGACCATTAAACCAAGCATGAGGCCTTTATGAGCTTACACACCCAGGAAGCTGGCCCTGTATACATTCACAGTCTAATGCATCTTACTGCTTTGTGTCTAGTGACACTATATCCAAACTCCCACAGTAATGAGTCATATTTTACCAAGATAAAGATACTTGATTTCAGTACACTATGAGGACAATGAAGGATGACAAGTAGTTCCCAAGACGCTTTTCAAACTTTTATTGTAACTGGCAAAGGAGGCACATACGTATGTTTGCACACCAGGAACAAGGAATTATTTTTATTTGCAGACATTTATAATTGCTTTGCCATTGATTGAGCTATTAAATATTCAAATCTGTGCAGGGAGCTGGTAATTTAGTGCAGCTATATTTTCTCCCCCACTTCATTATTGAAATTGAACAAAAGTTGAATTATACAATCATATAGCTGCAAATATTTTAGCCAGGAGAAGAACCTTGTACTCTTCAGCCTGTTTTGAAGAATGAGACAATCAAACAAGGTCAATATCTTCACTGTTCTTTGAGTCTGGGTTCATTTTCCATTTTTTCCCCAGTTTCTCCTGACATATTCCCAGTTCAGAAGGCATATGTTCTAGCAATTATACTAAAGTTTATCTTATTTACCATCACAGTTTGGAATTGTCTTGGCCTAAGGAGCCAATCTAAGGTTGGTACTTAGATTGTATAAAAAAAAATTAAACAAGTTTTTAGGTCTGTTTGACAGATGAGAAAACCTAGTCTTATAAACGTTAAGGAACTCACATAGCTAATCAATGGCAGCATTATAATTTGCACCCAGGGCTGGCAAAGCATGCATTCATACCCAATTCATTCTCGATAAGCTCACTAAAGCCAAAGATAATGTCTGTATGCTTTGACCAAACTAGAACTATTATATCTTTTTTATAATTTTCATTAGTCATGTAGCTCCAGTATATTCTTATGCCCTTGATTACACATTTTTATTCTGTATACATTGTTTCTTATATATTTTCTACTTTTCTTCCACAATTTATTTGGTGATATAAAATATACAAGTGTATTTTCTTAAACTACATTACAATTAGAACTATGCATATGACACAAAAATACGAAATGTAGATGATATATATTTTATATACATTTGTTACATAATATAAACATGATAAAATAAAAGATGACAAAGTAGATTTATGAATTGTGTGAGAGATGTCATATCTCACATAAAGACACTGAATTTAGCATTTGATCAAAAATTCAAAGATACAGATTTCATCAGTACAGTCCTTATACACATTTAAATTTCTGAGTTTATATTTTGCCTTCTATGTAATATTTATTATTTATTCAGTAAAACCAAAGATTAGTATATACAAAGCAATGAATTCAACATTGTATTTGCAATGACTTGCATTCCCTTTACAAAGATGCTTAAAGCAGTTTAACATCTGATAGCTATGAAGATGAACTTTTTCAAACTTAAGAAATTCTAGAGGCCCATGTTGAAAGATAATATATTCCCTTATGAAAACAAGTAGAACTAAATAGGCGATGGAGAATGTTAAGCTAGAAAGGGGACCCAGAGGGCTCCCTACATTGAATCACATGAGGAAATACCCGTTCTTGTAATTGAAGACTTGACATTAATTATTTGTATTTCTTTATGAACAAGTAAAAGGCTTTAAATAGTTTTTGTAATTTATGGAAGTTCTGTTCAGGTTTAGTTGATAAAATATTCTGGTTCTATTCCTTGAGATTTCAGTTTCTGAGCAACAGCAGTTCAAAAATGATTTGTAAGAGTGAGTTTATTTTTTATTTTAATGTAAGAGTTCACCAAAGTCCATATTTATAGTTAGAATCATAATTTATTTAAATACTGGGTGATAATCAGGCAAGTCAATAAATGAACAAATCAAAATACACAGGCTAAAGTGAGTAGTAAAAGAGCTTATTGTGTAACAAAGACTAAATAATTTAAAGCAAAATTAAGGTGAGTACTATGCTTCATTCAATAGTTGATGTCTCAGGTGCTTCCTTCCAATTTAAAAGATGAAGAGGAGCTGACGTGATCGGTCCTAGCTGATGTTCCTTGTCCTACCTTCTGTCAATATGAACCACAAAAGCACTGAAATAAGAAAGCTTTTTTTTTTTTTGTCGTGGTAAGTCTAATTCTTACATGTATCTGAAAAGTCTATTTAATTCCTAAAACTTCTATTTTGTGGGTTTTCTTTGAATTTTGGATATCTGAAATTTTTTTTTTTTTTTTTTGAGATGGGGTCTTGCTCTTTCACCCAGGCTGGAGTGCAGTGGCTAGATCTTGGCTCACTGCAACCTCTGCCTTCCCAGTTCAAGTGATTCTCCTGCCTCAGCTTCCCAAGTAGCTGGGATTATAGGCACCCACTACCACGCCCATCTTTTTTTTTTTTTTTTTTTTTCCAGTAGAGGCAGTGTTTCACCATGTTGCCTTGGCTGATCTTGAACTCCTGACCTCAGGTGATCCACCTGCCTTGGCCTCCCAAAGTGCTGGGATTATAGGCATGATCCACTGCGCCTGGCCTGAAATGTGCTTTTTGATTTAGTTTTGTAGTGTAAGAGGAATACAAATGAATAAAAGACTAATGGATAAGGAGAACAAACAAATGTCCATAATGAAAAGTGCAAAACATGTCCATCTAAGAGAATAAATTTTATTTGGTTTTAAAATAGAAGGAAACGAAAAGAAATAGTAATCTTAAATTAGAAGTTCAAAAATCAGCTACAGGTTTCTGAAGTGATGGCTCACCTAAATTTTCTGAACAAATGTGTAACCTATCCCGATTTCCTTCTTGAAAGACTTTTATTTTCATCTGCAAGGTCCAGAATGCCTGGGTACAATTTAAGCTCTGCCATTAATAAGCATGCACAACACCTGTAGATGTAGTCTCATTTATAAATAGGATCATAAGACTGCATATCAGCTCTTTTAAAAATGTGAGGTCATGCCCACGTAGCCCTTGTCACCTCTCCTGTGATTATTCCTGCAAGAATTTAGCCTTGCTAAGCCTCCTTTCCCTTACCTGTAATAAAGGTGTAATATTAATAGCCACCTCATTGTGAGGTTACAAACTTATTATAAATGTATTTTTCCATATAAGTTTCTTAGCATAGTGTCCAATAAATGTTATTTATTGTTTAGCCAAAGAGGACTAAAGCTCAGCCTTTTATAAGAGAAGCTCCTAGGAAGTCCATGAACCTTCATGCACCAACTCAGCCTCCAAGAGCAGAGTCTGCCTGGATCTGAATAGGACACTTTGGTGTAATAATCTCCATCATGAACTGGGAAGTAGGAAGTGAATATTCGTATCTCCACATTCCACACATAGGAAACCATCTTAAATAAGCTAGATTATTGAGTACAATGTCACATGGCTAGCAGGAGACAGAGCTGAACTTGACCACAGGTCTTCTGATTTCATGTCTTGCCAAATGAGAAAAACTCACAGTCATGTTCCTTCAAATAAAATGTCATCAACTGTGAAACATTAGGAAAGAGCTACTCTAGTGTTTGGCAATCAGTAGCAGTAGGCTACTTTTCTTAGCAAAATTCAAGCAGGGCATAAATCTGGGCAAATATGACATCAGAGGTGGACATGAATAGTGACAAGTGCCTCCACGTAAAACCGCCACTCAAATGATCCTGTTATCTTTTGCTAATCTGAAATTTAGTTGTATCAGATTTTTCCTGAAACAAACTAAAGTAACAACTGGGACTTGTAGATCTCACTGTTATTGAGAGGATTTGCTGTCATATTAGTTATGTGAGTTAGTCTTAAATGTGAGGGTATGGATTTTGGAAATTCTGGATTGTTTTGACATACTAGTCTTGTTTTGGTTTGGCTTAATTTTTCTGGAATATCAGAAGCAAATTCAGATATAGCAGATACAAACAAGCTCAGTAATAATATTGGCTTTGTGATAAACATTTTTCTCTTTGCAATAATTTATTCAAGAAGGGCTAATGAGTAAAGAAATATTTTGCTCACTGGAGGATACCATATCTTTTACAGTGCCCAGTTGAGCACATCAATTATTATTTAATCTCTAATGATAATCGATATACAATTAATATGAGAAAATCAAACATTTGCTATATAATTCAGTTCTACAGTGCCTCAGTCTCCCTTAAGAAGCTCGCTTATTTTCTTCCTAAAGTAAACGTCTTTTTATGTGCTTCCATTGAGAATGCTACTAAGATGTTCAATCATTGGAAATTTTAATTTCCCAGCTAAAGTTGGTGAGATAAACCTTTCTTTAGATAAGTAAGTTTTGACAAAAAAAATAAATTACTGCTTCTATCTGATTGTGCAAGTAAAAATAAGTTGGTTGTATAGAACACAATGAAACTAACATATAAAAAGCATTCAACTATAATTTGTAGATTACTTTGTATGAATGAGCATTGCAGAATGAGCCAATATTGTGTTTGCAAATATCTCTCCACAGAAACAACAAATCTTTGCACTTTTTTCAGCAGTGTATATTAATTTAGAATAATAAAACATCAGCACTATTCAGATATCTGCTCTTTCTATGTCATATTCTTTGCTCACATTTAATATTTATGTCATTTACCTTCCCCTGGGGTGACAATGGCATAATGAAATAGAACATAAAATTAGAAAATCTCTTTATGGTAGCATTCCTATCTTTTGGGAGTCAAGACATCCTTCTTTTCTTGTTTTCATTTTATAACATGCACCCATTCCTAATTAGAGAACAGAACACCATATATATATGACAAGTGCCTCCACATAAAACCTCCATTCAAATGATCCTGTTATCTTTTGCTAATCTGAAATTTAGTTGTATCAGGCGTATATATATATATATATAATACCCACACACACTTTTCAAGTTAATTAAATAAAATTTAAATCACAGAATAACTTGTTGAAATACTAAATATACTGGGATATCAGAAATTAGTGATTGAGAATCAAGCACTTACATTCTAAAGATAGTGTAGACCAAATACCCCACGTATACCTCTCACTCATTTCTCTGACTTCCCTTGGCATTCACCTTCTGAAGCATTAGAGAAAGAGTACAGCCTTTGCTGATCAAAGTTGATTACAGAGACTCTTGGCTGGTAAAGGCAGTTACTTTGGATGACTCACATCTTTCTGCTTGCACATGGCAGGGATTTGGCACAGTTTTTACAGTAAGACTGTTTCTGTCATCCCCAAGATTTTTGTTTTTCTTTTTAGAAATGTTAAGATTAATTCCGAAAAAAAATATGATAGTTGTGTAACCATGTAAGGTAAGTCATTGCTCAAGGATAGTCCTGCCCTTCTAATACTACTTAGGCTTTAAATATCCAATTTACAAAAGAATAAGAAATATTGCTACACTGACCTATTTACTTCATGTTAATAACAACTTCTGGGTGTTCTTCTTATCTGCATCCATTACTCCATGATAATGAGATGCTCCTGCTCTCAGAAGATATTACATCTGAAGGGTGGATGTTCCGTATATAAAGGCACAAACACAGCTAAAACAAAATCAGTACATTTATTTTCAAAGTCATTATGTTAGGACCCTAGAATTACTGTTACTGCAAAATTATGTTGGTTTTTGAGCAAGAAAATTGAGAAATTGTTCAACCTAGCCATCCCACTACTGAACAGCACATCACACATATCATGAGAAAGATAAAGATCTTAAAGTTAACACATCACCACAGTTCTACATCCTTTTTAATTGATGGTATTATGTTTGAGTAGGTATAGAGTGACAACACTTTATAGGACTCAAAATATTTTCTGACTTGATATTAAAGCCAACATGCAGCTTCCCATGTGAGTTCTCTACTCTTTCCTGAAAACCAGCTGTAGACTTGTTTGACTTGTTTCATTAATTACAAATGAGGGAGTTTAACTTGTATCAGTACCTAAACAATCAAGTTAAAATGACAATTACTTCTTTTTTTAATGTGAAATTTTTGTTCACACTCACTCAGACAAATAATTAGCTAAGAGAACGTTTTTACTTTTTTACTCGGTAAGGCTAAGCCAAATTCCACTTAAGATTATCATATTTCTAGGCTAGCAAAAGCTCATAATTACCTAGTTCACTCTTGTGTCAAATCTTCCATAATCTTTTGGGATGTTTCAATAAGAAAGCCTCACTAAGGTAAAGGAAAAACTTTTTTCCACATTTTATTCCTTCTAAACTGTAAAATAATTAGCAATATACTATGTATAAGCAGTAAATCAAAAAAATGAATAAAATTAGAAAGTTATATAAAATTGCTTTTTCTGATTTTATTTCATAGAGTTTAATTTAAGAAAAAAAATGGCCACTTAATGACTTTCCTACATTAATCTGTTTATTAGGTTCTTTGCTCTCTTCTCCACACAGAGGGAGGTTTCATAAATGCATATTGACATGCCCACTGTAGGCTTGTGCGGAAAGGAGAATTAATCCTCCATTGTGTAGCAGTCAAGTCCTATTTAGTGGTTTGTCTGCTAAGATCAATACAGGGTCTCTAAGGCATAATGGCTGGCTCCTTTCACTCTTGCTAGACAAACAAATACTCCTTTTAAAAAAGTCAGTTCACGAAGAAGAAAAATAAAAGCTTTTTCTAGGCATAACCAGCCCTGGCTAAAACTTTTCAATAGCCTCAAGTTTGGATTTCAGTGCCCCAGTCTTCATTTCTAGGCCCTTTTCCCTTCTTTAAATGTGACTGCTCTTCAATCTCTCCCAATTAAAACCTGTCTTCAAGAAATAATTTGATATACATATTTAATCCCAAAGAGATGCCTGTATGAATTCAAAGTCTTAATATGCTACAATTCTCAGGAATACAGCAGTCCCCCATTATCTGAGGGAGATATGCTCCAAGATCCCCGGTGGATGCCTCAAACCAAGGATGGTACTGAACTCAATATTTTTTTTCTATACATATATATCTATGATAAAGTTTAATTTATAAGTTGAGCACAGTAAAATATTAATAACAATAATTAATAATGAAATAGAAAAATTATAACTATATGTTGTAGCAAACATGGTTTTTCTCCCTCATAATATCTCATTATACTCTACTCTTCTTCCTCAAGCAATGATGTGAGATGATAAAATGCCTACATCATGAGATGAAATGAGGTGACTAACATAGGCATTGTGACTTAGCATTAGGCTACTATTGACCTTCTAGCAATCATCAGAAGGAGGATCAAATGCTTCGAGTGATCCTGGATCATGAAACCATGACGATGTCAATGGTTTGATGTTAGGAGCAGACAATGTCAATGACTGCTGGGCAGGTAGCATATACAGTGTGGATACGCAGGACAGAAGGTTAATTCATGACTCAGGCAGGACAAGTGGGGCAGGGTGACATTTCATCATTCTATTTAGAAGTGCACGTTCCTTAAAACTTATGAATTGTTTACTTTTGGAATTTTCCATTCAATGTTTTTGAACCACAGTTGACATTGAGTAGCTGGAACTATGGAAAGCAAAACAGTAGATAAGAGAGGATACTGTAACTTTGACAAAAGACTTCTTAGGCAGAATTAGTCTCTGTGGAATTTATGTAATACAGGTAGGCATTTGAGACATGGAGTTGAAAGCAAACCATTTCAGTATCATCATAGACAGCAACTTACTCCACCTACTTGTAAGATTATCCTGCAGCTAGGAGGTGCCTGGACGCCTCTTAAAAACCACATCTCTTCTATTTACTGCTTGGCTAACTTCTTTTTATTCCTCTAGATTCAGTTCAAATCTTGCCTCCTTATGGAAGTACTTCCTAAGTACACTCAATTCCCAAGGAATCCTACCATCATTTCTATTATTGCAGTTATTACTCTCAAATGTTATTTTCTGTTTGTCTCTCTCTCCTACAGGTCACTAACAGCAAGAACTGCTGCTGTTAATTTGTGCCTTTCCACAAATTAACACAGTGTTTGGAGCATAATACCTTCTCCCTTCTCCCCCCTGCACCAATATTACATAAGTGGTAGGCAGCAACCAGGGCAGTCAGCTCATTCTCCCTTTCATCTTCTGTCCACCTGTTGAAGGCAGGCATCCAGTAATGGTGGAGAGAGGCAGTGATAGGAAAGAGGCAGATGAGCTAAGAGTCAGAGATGCCTCTTTTCACTTACCCCAAAGATGTATTTACTAAAATCGAGAAGCATGAAATGTTTGAAGAAATACATTTTACAGTATCAATGTTTTGTTGAGTGGTTTCAAACTCTTCTAGAAGAAACAGCACAATGCTTAACCTTTCCAAAGTGAGTTGATTACACAATGATTGTTCCTTCAAAGTCAGACTTTGGCCAACTACATACGGCCCACAGGTCAAATGTGGCCCATCTCCTGCTTTTCTACTGCTTACAGGCTTAGAAGAGCTTTTAAATATTTAAGTGGTTAGGAAAAAAATCATATTTCTTGACATGCAAAATTAGTATAAAAATCAAATTTCAGTGTCCCTCCATAAGGTTTTATTGGATTCCACTGACTCTTGTTCATTTATGGATTATCTAGGCTTGTTTTTGCATGACAAAAGTAAAGTCGAGTAGCTGTGACAGAGGCAGTGCCGTTCTGCAAAGCCTAAAATGTTTGCCAGTTTGCTTGCCTTTTACCAAAAGAGTGCTCTAAATGGGCATATTACGAACAGCACAGGCACTCTAAAGACATTATTTACAGCACTTAAAAAAATAATTTAGAAACAATTGAGAGGAGAAAGAGATTCACTTAGGCTTGAAGAGAGTAAGCCATTGGGGCATTCCTCTTTAGGGTGAATAGCAGAGACATAAATGAGATAATTAACAATTGTTTTCAGGAGGAGTTAGATCCCATAGGGCAGGGAATATAAACAATAACCTTGGTTGTCTGGAAAGTAGAACAAAATACATCAAAATATTTAGAAAGCTGAGATAATGAGAGTTCAGTTATTTGTTTATTGCTCTAACTTCTTTCCTTCACTGGAAGATCCTTTTGGGGTGGTTCAATAAATTGAACCAAGTGTTCAATTTGTGATCAGCATCAAAGTTTCCAACTCCCTATAGAAACTAGATACGTTTTTGAGGAAGGAAAGAAGGGAGGGAGAAAGAAGAAAGAAAAATATATTTGAGAAGATTATTTGCTTTTAGCTTTTACCATTTACTTTAACTTATTTTTCACTTTTATATGTGGAAGTTCACTAATTTAAGTGCTTTTATCTAACCAGACAATTTTATTTGTATTTATAAAACCACTACCAAATGTTTCAAGGAATGTACTTCTGCTGTTTCAAGTTTTAGCTTTGTTTTCTCATAATGAAATTCAACCACCATTGATCATGTAGTGACTGCTCTTAGAGGTTAGTGAAGTAGTGAAAACGCTAATAGGCTTTTACAACTATAAATAAACCATTATCATAACCCCTTATTAGTGGTAGAAACATCAAGTTGTCAAACAAATTCTGTAAGAGTAGTCTAGCTATTCACATTAATGACACCTATAATGGAATCACTATGTTCTTTCTTGTTTTTAATTTAAAGCACACATTGTACATTTCCATTTTATTGCCAAAACCTTCATCTGCAATCTTATAATCTCCTTTAAACACAAGAATATTTTTCTTTATTTAAATTTATAACTAGCAGCCAGGCTCCAACATGTTTAGCTATAGACTTTCATTAGCATGATTTAAAAAATGCCAAAATAAAACAACAAGCAAAACAAAAGCTCCTGCAACAAAAACGACTCATAAGCAATTGAACCCGGAATAGTATTCATTTTTAAAGGCAACTTGGTTTTACATTTATTCACCTGCCCTTAAAATATGGCTTTAATTTATTACTGATGGCATTTTCAGTGATCTGTTGAAGGATTTAACTCTGAAATGGTTTATTCTAATTAAGAGCCTCTTGCCAATACTTAGTCACCATGAGGCTTGGAAGCCCCAGGGACCAGCTTTCATTACAGTTTGTGCCCATTTCATACAAGTAGAACATTTTTCAATCATCAGATCTAATTTACATCTTTATAATGTTCCCTCGTTTAACACTTTTTTTCTCACTCTGTCAAAACTGATACTTTGGTTCTTTAGTTTGTTCTCAATTTACAGTGGATTGAAATGCAGTTTTCACAGGAACTAAAAAGCTTCGAGTGTACCCTAGAAGAAGGTCCATCTTACCCTTAGTTTTTAACATAGTAAGTCTGATTTGCTCATGATCATTCAAAACACAGAGTGACATGACACAGGAAACTGCTACCCAGAAAGGTCCCATCAGTCTCACTACTGGGTTTCCAATCTGGATAAAATGCAATTTTCTGCTTTTAAGGGGAGGGCTGGAGACAAACAGCAATATAACAGCTCTGCATCTGCTTCATAATGTTTTGGAACCAGGGTGGATCTTTGTAGTGAGCTGTGGTAAGGTAAGCAGAGCACGGCTTTGGGTGAAAAAGCCCTGGGTTCCTGTTTGGTTATGCCTCTTACTAGTGATCCAGATGCCAGCAGGCTGCATCTCCCAAGCTGGCTTGTCATCTGGTTTCCTGCCAGTTGTGCCGGTGGAAAGCACTGGCAGGAGATTGGAGAGGGGGTGGGGAAGGAGCCAGTGTATTTCTCCTGTTTCTTTGCATCTTGTAAGGCAGTTGCTCACACTCCTTTATGGCTCTAGAATTTTCTGCGTTGAAAGACTGTTGAAGTTCCAGCCTCCATGACACTCTGCCCTAAAACTGAAAAACTTCCTCCTCCCTTTACCCTGCAGCCTCGTGCTGGTGGCAGCTTCCTGCTGTTGCTAATTCCTGGGTTATCTTATGGGATGAGAACTTTCTTCACTTAGTCCTTCTGTTGTAAACACTTGATGTGATTTTTATTTGCCTACTTAGACCTTGAATACGATCAATACTGTTTTAAAAGTAAGGTACTCTGCTCACAATCCAACCTCACTTCCAGAAAATTAAGTGTAGAGAGGAGCATACGAAGAGAAGTAAGAAAGTATGCTTTTAATGTACTTAGAATGTGGGATATATGCTGCATTTAAAAAAATAGTTTTCTAGTATCAACATATTTTCACATGATTTGTTTCCTCTTTCTCCTTAAAATGAAACCTGATGGAAATAATTTTTATGGAAGGTTCTTTTCAGTTGGTTTATGTTTAAGCAGGTGTACTTTTTGGGTCATCTTTGTTTTTGTCGTGTGTTGTTGATTTTTCTTAACTACATAGAGTAAGAATACAACCACAGGGCATATTCATACAGAATTCTGACCAAGTAGAACTATAGAGGTAGAGTCATGAATTTTTTAAGATCCTCTTCATGTATATATTTTTTCTGGATATACCTTAGTTTGTATAGTTAATAAAAAGAATGACCATTCAATCGGTGCTTTAATCTCCTAAGAAGAGGCAAAATAATCCAAACACAAATCCATAAAGTATACTCATTTAATTTTAGGAGATAACTTTGTCTCACTTTGATTGGAATAGAATCTTTCTTCTAAAACATAACTAATGTAAACATAAGCTCCCGGATTCTCATCAAAAACAAAGTTTGTTTAAGGATATAGAAACTTTCTAGGTTAAATTGAACACTAGAATTTTAGAGGAAGCCTCTGGCTGTCTTTGGGAGGTTAAATCACATTTTCTCTAATCTCATCTCCTTTTATATTTAAACAGCTGTGACTATTTACATGAAGCATCATCACATTAAATTATTTATACTTAAAGAACTTTGGAATCGTTAGCAGGGAAGAAGTCCCTGGTTAGTGACTAAGCAGAGAGGTGCACACATAAAGAAGAAACGAGGTGATATGGTTTGGCTGTGTCCCCACCCAAATCTCATCTTGAATTGTAGCTCCCATAATTCCCACATGTTGTGGGAGGGACCTGGTAGGAGATAATTGAATTATGGGGTCAGTTTCCTCCATACTGTTCTCATAGTAGTGAATAAGTCTCAAGAGAGCTGATGATTTTATAAGGGGTTTCCCCTTTCACTTGGCCCTCACTCTCCCTTTGCCAGCTGCCATGTAAGATGTCCCTTTGCTCTTGCTTCATCTTCCTCCATGATTGTGAGGCTTCTCCAGCCAGGTGGAACTGTGAGTCGATTAAATCTCCTTCCTTTATAAATTGTTCAGTCTCAGGTATGTCTTTAGTAGCAGCATAAAAACAGACTAATATACAAGGCAAGCCCATGACCTGGCTGTATGAGTGGTAAGAAATGACCCTCTCATGGTAAACTCCAAGCTGGCCCTGTGCTTCCAACACAGGACAGGAGGAACCCAGGCCCTACCTGGAGTGGTCAGTTGAGTGAGAACACCAGGCCTTTCTGAGTGAGAACACCAGGCCTTTCATAGAACTGCCATCAGATCATGTCAAGTATTTGGGAACAGGAGTAATATGGGCATGGCCAGACCCGCCAGGAGGGATACGACTTGTACTCACAATACCATCATCTCAGTCAGACACTACTGCTGCCAAAAAGGAGCCTAATTCTCTGCCACAATAAAGAGCCAAGTCTTAGAATTTTGTGCACTTAGAATTTTGTGCATTCTTTTCTGTGACACTTAAGGAGTAGATAAATAGGTGGCAAAATTATCAGGCCTTCTTTGGCAGAATTAGAAATAAAATATGTATTAGGTCATTACTGGATAATCCATAGGTAATTTTAAAAGTACAGTCAAAAATAAAATAGGTAAATACAACTTAAAAATGCCATGAGACCTCTAATAGCTAATGGATTTTAGGCTGTGTAAACTCACATGGGGGGAAAAAATTTCAAATTAAATAGCTGCACTTCTTGTTTTAAGGCTGCCTAACTGACATTCTCCCCTAAGGCTGGCACTGCAGGCATACACCTGGGGACCAGCTTCTCTGTCTTCCCCTGGCAAAGGCACTTGGGAGTCTTTGAATAGATTGTAAGCAATGAACAGTTCCAGGGGTGTCAGCAAGTGAGAGTGGTGGCTGGTTATAAGAAAACAGGCTTATCAACAGCACTGTCAAAGTGGCAAGGGATTTGGCTCCTTGGGTGACAGCCTGCAGGGCAGCAGCGGTGACTAGAACCATGCACCGTGGGGAGTTTCATCCAACAGAGTTACCTTTCAAAGGCCAGGAAGAGATGGAAGCAATGGCCGCAGGTAACTAAAGAAAGTCCCCAGAGTGAAAGCAGCCCTGACAGTGTTGAAGATGAAACCTCTTGGGACGGAAAACCAAAACATGCATCTTAGGGAAGCTGGTGCCATCAGCCCAAAGCCAAAGTGATCAGGCATTCACTGGGACTTTGATTTACTTGATGGACTAATTTTTCTTTTTCTGTTGGAAGACAAACATGTCTCCCTCAATATACTCACAAGGTTTAACCAGAGAGGATCTTGTTAAGAAAAATAACTACCACACGATGGAATTTTCAGATAATTGCCAGTGCTCACTATCTAAGATTAGTAGCATCCAAGAGAAGAATAGATGGTTATGGAACAACTCAGCTACTTCACAGGATGATGGTGAGATTTAGAGAACAGAGTCTATATTTATTTGAATTGTTGGATATTTAAAAGGACAAAATCTGCCAAGTTGGAGTTATTTGTATTTTAAAATGATGGCCAAGCTGAGCATGGTGGTGCATGCCTATTGTCCCAGCTACTCTGGAGGCTGAGGCTGAAGGTTCCCTTGAGTCCAGGATTTCTAGACTGTAGTACACTATGACTATACCTGTCAACAGCCACTGCACTCCAGTCTGGGCAACATAGTGAGACCTTGTCTCTTAAAAAAATTAAAATTAAAATCAACAAATTCTGGCCAGATTTATAGATTCATGTTTGTTAAGTATGTGACCATGGAAAACAGGTAGAAACTGGAAAAGTGGCAGGTCTCGCCACTTCTATTTTCATTTCAAATCATCTAGGTTAAAAATGGATTTCTCTGAGTATAAAAAGAGGAAGCATAAACAGTGTAGAACCAGATTATGCTGGGCATTTTGTCTAAGTATTGGAGAGGAATTTAGAAAAATTGAGGTGGTGACATGGTGTTGGGCCTGGGGAAAAATAAGAAATCTGGTTCAGGAAAAAAAGAGGAAGAGACCTTTATCTCCCCTCACTCCCTGCCATATGTATTGTTTACCATCAGACCTTTCCCTGAAGGATTTATTTAAGCAATAAATATTTATTGGTTCCAATTATTTGCTCAGCACTGGACAAGGTCTGTGCTAGACCTGGGTTTATAACAATGACATGATCCTTGACCTCACTGAACTCATGATCTGGTAAGAGAAGATAGGCCTGTAAAAATCGAATTCTACTCTCTCAGTTGCAAGTAGCATTGAAGGCATAGCAAAGGGAGAGTGGATACTTTTATTGGATAGAGATAAAATTGTCAGGAAGTTTTTAAATAAGAATTGACATTTGAGCTTCATCAATGTAAATTGGAAATTACCCAAAGGATTTATGCAGTAGGAGTGCCAAGAGGAATATTCTGGAAAGAACAGTATTACAAGACATACAGAAATGGAAAGACATAGTACATTCCAGTAATAGAAAGTTATTTGTTCCAGTGAGACTATGGGGTGTATGTGGGTGAGCAGTGGAGGATGAGGTGGCCAAGTCATGAAGAGCTGTGGTTATCATGCTAAAGAGCTTGGCTCTTTCCTGCAGGTGATGGAGAGACACTGAAGGCTTTTATGCAGGAGAATGACATGACCAGACTCACAGATATGTGAGAGTGAAAGGATAGCTCCAGGCAACAAAGACTAGGAACTCAAAGCACAGGAAAATATTTCCGGTGGTTCCACAGCTGGGAAAGCCAGTCCCTAGTGGGTTTTTTTGTTTGTTTTTAATGTGTACCTCTCAGTAATCAGTTGTACATCTATTTTCATAACTTCTTTAAAAATCATAATTTTATAAAATGAGGAATAAAGTGTTAAAAACATGGCTCTGAAAGGCATATTTTGAACATAAAATATTCTGTAAAGGAGACTATATAGTCTTTTACTGATGACATTCATTTAGGTAAAAAACACTTCATTAGAATGTTAGGTCAAAATCATATGTTCCATTTATAATCTTTAAAGCCTTGCCATAATCATATAATAGGCTAAAAGCAAAAGGAAAAAAATAGGAAACAGCAAAGAATCTGGTTTTTTTAAAAAGCACAAGCTAAAGAACGCAGTCAGTAAGCCCTGCTGAAATCCCACATTGAGGGTTTACTGTATAAATGTTGAGAATGTTGAGTAGATGTGCTAAAATCATCTTAGTTCTTTCCTTGATTTTTTCTTTTCTATACACAAATCCTAATCCTTTAATTTCATGTAATTTTCACACTAAGGGTCCTAGTTAAGGGTTTCTTATTTAAAATTGTGCCTTAGCGATACCTAGCATTAGAGAAAATTACTTATCTTTGTAAAAGAAACACAAAATGCTGTCGGAATTATTTTTGAAAATAGATAATTTATGAAATTTGTGGGGTAGGGGTCAACTATTTCCATAGGAATAAGATGCCCAAAATATATCCTAAATATTACGTGTGTGCAGGCAAAAGATAAGGAATCGGTACAGGCAATTTACTGGAAATACTTTTCTCGCTCTCAGCTTGTGAAAACCAGCAAAGATCTGGTTTCTTTCCAAACTTTCATTTAGGTTTTTATGCCCCCTAGCGGGTATTTGGTATTTCTGCAATTATAAAATAATGCTGATATTTTTCAGCAATTCCTTCGTGCATTGTGAGTTCAGACTCTTTATGTTGACAATATTTAACATCGATACTCCCTTAAGTATCTTAAGTATTCAAATGAGAAGTTTTAAACATTATTTGGGCTATAACACTTTGGATAATTTAATAACACCTGTGAAAACACTTTTCATGAAAATGCATATGAAAACATATAGTATCATGGAGTTCCCTGACTCCCTTGAATTTATCCACGCACTCCTTGAAAGTTCATAGACTCCGAGGTAAAAATCTCTAATTAGGGTGTGGAATCCTCTAGCTTCCGCTTTCATTTAGTGGGCGCTAATTAAGATTATTAATGCTGTGAATAGTGGAAACAGTTTTTTTAAAATACACTGTTAAAAGTTAACAGTAGCTCATAATTTGGCTGAAACAAGAAATAACGCAGAATACTTTAAACAACTATATACATTAGCTGATCCAAAAAAAATGTTCTTGGGCTTTGATCGTATAGTAATTGATCCTCCAGGCAAGAGAGGTGGAGATAAAATCAAGGCAACTTTTTAGGCAAATATAGATTTTAAAATGTCAAAGAGAAATCTGCCTATTGTGAAGTAATACCAGGGCCCCTCTGGCAAACAAGTTCAATACCACAAGCAGGTGTTATGTAACAACACTCAAAAAAAAAGGTCATTTGCTATTTGCAAACATTACAGCTACTATAAAAATCATCCATCAAACTGTGATCCTTCTAGAATACCAAGCTGATGGCAGAAAATCCATGAATAACATAGATACTCAGACCCTAAGGGGTAGAATTACTAGTTACAAAGTGATCCAGCTTCCAGGTCAGAAGAAATTGTTTCTTAGACCTCTCAGACTAACACTCTGGTCAAAGAGAAAAATTCAGTGGATAGGTCAATAATTTAAACGCACATAGACGTACACACATAATCAACTAACGGCTTTCACTGGGGCATTATACACATTACTTACTTTCATCTAACTTTTTAAAGGATACCTGCTTTTCAAATACTTACACTCCAAATACTGATTCATGTCCCATGTGAGTTTCTTTTAATTATTGTAGTAGTTGAAATGCAGCATTTTTTGAACCAGCAACTGCCCTATACAATGTACAGAATGCTCCTGAACTTCTGTGCACCTGCACAGGATCTGTTCATTCATTCTATTCCTTATACCTAGTAATTCACAATTTTTCCTTGTAAAAAATGAAAAAGATAATGTGAGAGATTGAGTTACAGTAAGCATCAAGGTTTATTTTAAAATCAGAATTTTCTTCCTGTTGTACAAGGATCTCTTCTATCTTCATGATTATTTATCAATTACATGACTTTTGTTTTATCTTTTAGTATGTGTGGGACATACTTTCAGAGATGGAAAGTCACGCATTAGCTAGGGAGATTTGCCTCATATAACATTTGTACTCTATCAAATGAACATACGTTTATACCCATCAAATAAAAAGAGAAAAAATAGAAACTATATGAATAGGACTAGGAAGCTAACAGTATTGTTTGAAGATGGTGTAAGAAAATTCAAGGAAATATTTCTCCATTTGAGATATAAAGACAGCCACATCATGCAACTTCTGAACTAGTCATGCAACTTCTGAAGAAATACTAAACAGGGAAATATTTAGTAAGGTGTCAATAACATTTGGTTTACAATGAATTATGTTTTAAAATTATGCATATTTTCAACCTATCAATATTACTTGATAAATAGGAAGATGGATAGTTGGATGAATGGATGCATTGTCTGCCTGAATTAATCAGATTTCATGAGATTTAGTATTAAGTAGAGTGCATGCCAGAATTCAAGAACTTTGCATGAAACTTTTTGATAATATTTGAGACAAATCTTTAATAGCCAAAACTTAAGTCTCTTCTGAGGAATTGGTCTTCCACCCAAAATAATCTTCAATATTTGGCAAAATATAAAATTTTAGCCAGTATTTTTGGGAAGTATGCAAATTTAGAATTAACATTTTTATGCAAAAGGCACTTCCATATTGTACCTTTTTAACCGATATGAGGAAGAAAGGGAGCCATAAACATGAGGTCTGGCAGATGTCCAGGGTGAAAAAGGAGCAGAAGGAAACTGGTGGCTCTACTGACATAGTAAATATAGGAGAAAGAAGAAAAACTTAGAAGCAGGGGAGAGTAGAAAGAGTATGGGGGGCCGGGCACGGTGGCTCACGCTTGTAATCCCAGCACTTTGGGAGGCCGAGGCGGGTGGATCACAAAGTCAGGAGATCGAGACCATCCTGGCCAACATGGTGAAACCCCTTCTCTACTAAAAATACAAAAATTAGCTGGGTGTGGTGGCATGTGCCTGTAATCCCAGCTACTCAGAAGGCTGAGGCACGAGAATCGCTTGAACCCAGGAGGCAGAGGTTGCAGTGAGCCAAGATGGCACCACTGCACTCCAGCCTGGCAACAGAGGGAGATTCCATCTCAAAAAAAAAAAAGAAAAGGAAAAAGAAAGAAAGAAAAAAGAAAAGAAAAGAGTATAGGGAAAAGTTTCAATTAACGATGTTCAAGTTGCTGTATTATCTAAAATATTTGATAGTTATTCTCTCATGATATATTCTCTTGTTTCGTTCTTCTTCTTCTTCTTTTTTTTTTTTTTTTTTAATTTTGAGATGGAGTCTCACTCTTGTTGCCCAGGCTGGAGTGCAATGGCGCCATCTCGGCTCACTGCAACCTCTGCCTCCTGAGTTCAAGAGATTCTCCTGCCTCAGCCTCCCAAGTAGCTGAGATTGCAGGCGTGTGCCACCACACCCGGCTAACTTTGTATCTGTAGTAGAGATGGGGTTTCTCCATGTTGGTCAGGCTGGTCTTGAACTCCTGACTCAGATGATCCACCAGCCTCTGCTTCCCAAAGTGCTGGGATTACAGCCGTGAACCATTACACCCGGCCTCCTTCTTATGTTTTTGCGAATTCATTCTTTATTTTCTTAGACTTTAGGGGCTTCTTGTAGTCTTTTAATCAATCTTATTAAATACAGAAAAAATATATATATGAATATAAACCCCACATTATGTCATGTTTTGGTGTAACTTTTTTTGTGAAATGATTTTTCAATGACTGAGTACATAATATAAAATTCTAAAGAAAAACAGAAAGAATGAAATAAATAATCCTACTGGGCTTAGCATAAATTTACAAATAAGGAGTCAGGAAAAATGAGATATATTTTTTTATATTGAATATAAATAATAAAGTACCAACAGGAAACCAAGTTGCCTAGGATATAAATAATCATTAAAAGGTGGCAGTATTTTAGAAACACTTAAACTTTCAATGATCATTTCACCACGGTGTCACTTCTCAATATAAGCTTTCTATTCTAAGCCTTTCCTCCACGGAATTTCAGAGAGATGTGATTCCTGAGGTGTATAATGCTGTTTTGCTTCTTGCTGTGAGTTTGAATACTAGTTAGAAGATCTTTTGTTAAACAAAGAAAAGCAGCTGGTTTTGCCAATGAGATATATCCCATCCCTAGCAGATTCTGTGCTCAATTACAAGTTGCAGATAAAAATTACCCATTTCCATTTCTCCAGGTCACTACTAAATGAGAAGAGAGACAAAATGAGTAATGTAAAAACAGACATGAATCATACTATATTTTTTGCTCTTCTCCAACATATTCGAATAGTGAGATATGCTTAAAATATTACAAATATCAACAGCAGTCAACTTTAAGCTGATAAAGGGAGCAGGGAGAAGGATAGAAAGAGTAATGTAAGTTGTACCAAGGAGTATGAGGAAGAAAGCAGCTGGTGTTCCATGGGAACCAGCCAAGGGCTCAGGCTGTCCTTACATGAGAAATTGCAGGACAGCCTGGACTGTCTTAGCACCCCTGCCTGTTCTACTTCCTTGTATTCTCTTACCATCTCCTCTGCTTTCTCTCACAACAGCAGAGCCTTGGAGACCATCCTAACTGGCTATAACATGGGGAAACTCTGTGTCTCTACCCAAGAGCATAAACGTGAGAGAAGATGTTCCCACTGATGAACACTTTGTGCCCCCTTCCTCTTCTCACCATAATCATTGCTGTCCTGCCCAGTCCTTGCAAATACTCACCTGTGCTTTCTCAGTTGTGAAGGAATGTTGGATTATAAAACAAAGAGATGGTAGAGCTAAAAAATAAATATTTTATTTGGTGTAGATTAGCCTAGCTTTATGACACGAAGCTTATGTATCTGCAACCTCTTTTACCTTATGAATCCTTCTAGACTGTGAATTTGCTGCCTTTCAATAAACTGGTGTATCTCCTTACTTTTCGTAATTTTCTCTAATAATTGCAAATATGCTGAGCTTGCCTATCCTATGACATAGTGATCCTAGAATACAAAAAGTAAACAGTAAATAATGATTTTTAAAAATCTTTCAAGGGCAAGAGAAACTATATGATGGATTCACTTAGCTAGTTTATATATTTATATTTTAAAAGGCTTATTTTAATAACATGGACTCAGTCCTTGTATTCTTTAGCCATAATAAATAATTGAGTTTTTATTAAAAATCAAATCCCTTTTTTAAAAGCCGTGTGTGTGTGCGCGCGCGTGCGTGTGTGTGTCTGTGTATGTACCTTCTCTGGGGCTTACTGCATAATCAGTGTGAAGGGGAAAAACATTGTGTATAAAATATGACTGGACATTCAATGTGAACTGTGACAGATACATAATTTGGTTCATATGTACACAGCATTGTATAAAAAGGAGTTGACCTTCCAATCCCACTGACATACCTCTATAGTAAGAATATCCCCAAGACTTTTAAAAATCATCTTCTAAATTCCTTTAGCTTTCACTGTTTCTTCACTAACATAACCTTTAGATTATAATTTAGCTTCCCAGATAGAAGGAGATCGTGTTTTATATGAACACAGCATTCTGGTTCTTAGGTTATTATTTTTGTACTATAAATTAATACTGTTATTCTGGTGCCAAAGCCTTGTGGGAACTCCAGCTATGTTAAATTAGCTCAACTACTGATCACCCACAAACACCAACAGGAATGAGTACCTGGATCTTCAAATCAAAGGACCAGAGCTCAGAATAGGGTCACTAAATGTGGCACTAGATAGTATCACCTTCTGTCTCTCTCAACAGTTTTTCTTCAGCCAGTTCCTCTCCATCTCCATATTGACACACATATGTTTTCCCACAAAACAATGTTAGAGTGACTATTGCCTAGGCTACCTCTCAAGATACAATATAACCCCAAGTCCTCCTAAACTCCCTTGAGCATGGATTCTAGTATGTGAGTTCCTTTGATCCCTGTCTCTCAGGACTACACTCTCTGAGCATTGAGCTCTCCAAAGCCCCAGAGTGAGCATGGAGTAGTTGGAGCTCAGACACAGCTGGGTAACTTCGGCAATAGTAAGATGGAAAGAACTCCTCCTTGTCCCCCGCCCCAGGAGTGCACTCTAGACAAAGTCTCCATCAGTAAAGAAGAGAAAGTGTACTCATTCAACTAATATGTAGTAGGAGCTGGCCTTATGCTCACGAAACACAAAGTAGAACCGCTCCTGCTTTAGCAAGTTTACGTTCTAATGTCAGTAGGGTGGATGAGGAGTGAAAAAATAAATCAATAAATAAGAAAATGTTACTTGTTAATAAGTACTCTGAAGACAATCAAATGAGGAAATGTTACAGAGAATGAATAGGAAAGAGAATAAGACTACTGTGAATTAGGTGGCCAGAAAATCACTTGGATGGAGACATTTAAATGGCACCCTGAATAATCACCATCTGGGGGCTGCACACAAAACAGAAGGCCAGATGGCCAGTGTGGCCAGAGGCCAGTGAGCTTGGTGAAAGGTGGTGTAAAATACAGGCAGGAACTAAATGAGGTAGGCCCTTGGAGGCAAAACTGAGGAGTTTGGATTTATTTCAGTTTCAAGTCCATGTCAGGGTTTAAGCAACATAGCAGTAGTCCAATCTCCATTTTTAAAACCAAAGTTCTGGCTGCTATGTTGGCATGAATTGTAAAGTGCTAAATGTAGAAAGGAGAGTTAGGTAAGAAGCTATATCTATGGCTCTGGCAAGAAATGACCACGGTTTGGTTTATTGTCATAAAGAGACTTGAATGGGATACAGTTTGGTTTGTCCAGAGACAACAAGACCAGCTAAGAGATGAAACGTTGATACTGGCAATTAAGGTGATGGCTCTTCCAATTTTGGTATGAACAACTGCATGGTGGTGGTTCTGTTTAATTATAAGTGGCAGAATTGTGGGGGGAAAATATTTGAGAGAGGAAGAGGAAGCTAGGGAAATGAGAGTTCCATTTTGGTTAATTTAAATTTTAATGGGCTCTTAGGCATCCAGGGGTAGAAATAATCAGACCAGACCACTCAAGATATGAATCTGATTTTCAGGAGAGACATCATGGCTGTCAATATAAATCAAGAGCATCAGCTGCATAGAGATAGTTTTAAGCTATGAGATTGGACAAAGTCACATAGGAAGTGGGTTTATATGGAGAAGATAAGAGGACTGAAGACTGAAACCTAAAGTACTCTAAGGTTTAGAAATCAGATAAGGGGAAAGGAGGCAGAAAAAAAGATGGAGAAGTGGTAGCCAATGAGATAGGAGGGAAAATAAGAATATTTTCTAATACTAAAGCCAAGAATAAAAGGAGTCTTTCAAGGAGAGAATAGTCAACTAATAAGCTACAAATGAGAGATTGAGTTAGATTTTTATGGAGAAATGGCCATTAGATTTCACAAGTGAAGGTTAATGAGGACCTTGAAAAGTTTATTTTTTAAATGATGACATCTGGTGAAAGGAATGTGATGTGCTACTTTTTCTACTTAAATTTCATAACCAATTGAATGTTGAAAAAACTAAGTGGAAAATTGTGTTATCCAGACTCTAAATTTCAGCATAGAATTATTGAGTATTAAATAAATGTAAAGAACTGTGTCACGGCATATAAAGGAAAAATTGAAGAGCTATCATTACATCATCTGACTTAAAATATTTTCCAATCAAAAAGATTACTTAATGTTAGAATCACTTTCTATAAGGTTGAAAGGTAATTTTTATATTCAGATATTTATAATTTCTGACATTAAAGTCTGAAGCCATGTATATTATAGTCACAAAGTAGAAATAGATATGTCCAAAAAATCATTTGACTTAAAGGAAAAAATTCTTAGTTTCAGGTAGAAATGTCTTTCTGTGACTTAAAACAATATATATATATTTTTTCTTTAACCCAGGTATGGTGACATGGTGCCAAAAACCATAGCAGGGAAGATTTTTGGTTCTATCTGTTCACTGAGTGGGGTCTTGGTCATTGCTCTACCCGTTCCGGTGATTGTATCCAACTTCAGTCGCATCTACCACCAGAATCAACGAGCAGACAAACGAAGGGCACAAAAGGTGCGTATTCAACTCCGTGCAACCATGGTTTAGCACTTCCCACTTTTTATAATGAGCTTTAAAATTTCTTAATGGTTATTCAGTGCTCTGGATTGGTCAGTAGTTGCATCAATCAGGACCGAGTAGGTTATTCTACACTAAAAAGAAACGTAACATCTCAGTGGCTTAAAACAATAAGCAATATTTCTGAATCATGCTACAAGTCCATTACTTGTCCAGAGAATAGAGAGTCCATCTTGACAGTGTACTTCTGCAGTCACTCTAGCAGGAGTAAAGGGCATGATGAATCACACACTGCTTTCTAATGTCCCTCCTGGAAGTGGTTTGAGTCACTTTCTTGTCTATTGCATTAACCAAAGCAAATCACACAGCAATGTCTAATTTCAAAGTGGGCAGGAAAATACAATTCTACTGTGGGGCCAGAAGCAGAAAATAAGAAATATTTGACGAACAGCACTAATGACAGTAGCAAAATCAGAAACAGATTCTTGGCAAATTTTATTAAAATCAGATTTCTAGATCTGATTCATTGAGTCTCTATCTATCAAGGGTCAAACTGGTTCCAGTAGACGAGGGTTATTAAAGGTCACCAAGATGTGTCTCAGATATTTTACATAGTTGACACAGGAAGTAATCTGATCATCTGTAGCTGAATTTTATTCTCGTCCCAGCAGCTTACCGTTTGTTTGAACTTCATGCCAGGTAATTAATCCCTCTAAGAATAAGCATAGCATACACTCAACTGTAAAATGGGGAAAACAATAAATAATAAGATTAAGATTATATACAAGTATATGTAAATTTATATAAACACATCATATTATCAATATTTAATGTTTACTGATGGTTTATATGTGTCAGACATTAGCCTAATGTTTTTCACGAAAGAATTCATATGTTAAAAGACAAACCTTAGCCAAATTAAATTGAAAAGTTTAATTGAGCAAAGAACAACTCATGAATTGGGCAGCCTTTGAAGCCAGAGTAAGCTCAGAAACTCCAGCACAGCCGCATGGTAGAAAAAGATTTACAGGCAGTAAAAGGAAAGTGACATACAGAAAACAAAAGTGAGGTACGGAAACAATTGTACTGATTATAGCTCAGCGTTTGCCTTATTTGAACACAGTTTGAACAGTTGGCCCCCTTTGATTGGCCAAAACTCGGCGGTTGGCACAAGAGTGGGTTACAGTCTGTTTACTCCTCCATGTAAGTTACAGTTCACTATGCATAGAGAAACCTTTAGGCTAAACTTAAAATATGTAAGGAGGCAACTTTAGGCTAAACTGGAGTCAACACATACAACCTTCACAAAAACTCTGGTGTTAGTTACCATTATTATCCTCATTTTTATAGATGGGAATCCTCAAGTACCCCCAAATTAAGCAATTGTAAAGTCACATACCTGTTAAGTTGGAGATCCACCATTCCATCCAAGCCATTCTGGCTCCCAGGTTCATATACACAAACACTATGATAAAGTGCCTCTCAGAAAAGCTATGTAAATGTTAGCATACTTCCCTTCCCCAATCTTTGTCAAAATAGTCACCTTGAGAGGCAGGGCCCTTGTTACTTAGAAATAATCTTGGAAATCTCTTTTGTAGTTTCTTTTGGACTTATGGGACTGTATTTCCAGTGTTCTTCATGGTCATTATATCTTTGTCCTTTAAGGATAGATTCATTTTTTAAAAAATATCCAAAACCATTCATAATCATGACTAAAGTAGATGCACAACCTAGGTGATGTGTTATAACTACAAAATATCATGAGAGACTTTGGTATAGTTATTCACTGGCTTTGTAGGTAATTCCAGAACGGGATCTTAAGCACGCATATGAACAATGTCAGCCTCTTAAGTAAAGTATACAATCTCATAAAGTAAGTCTTTGGAAAGTTCTAGTTAATCACTGTGGCCACACAGCATATTTGTCCAGAGAACTAATTTATGCCCACTGTCAAAGATCTTCTTCCTTTAGCAAAGAATCACTTTTTCAAGCTCTGTAGTTACTTGCTTTATGGAACCCTTCATTTTTGGACAAATGCCTAGCCTTTAATTATTACAGAGAAGAGTTAGAAATAGTCCAGTCAACATGGATATAGAGAACTGATCATCTAACGAATAGGGAGGAGTAGAAAAAGGCACCCTCTGGACAGTTGTAGTCTTATGTAGGGAATACATACCCTTGGCAAGCAGAGGTAAAGGGATTTCAGCCACAACTGACCCCACCACCAGGGACCTTCAAGCATCACAATCATGACGCTGCCCATACAGTACAGTCCCTCTACTGAGTACAAACACGCATTGTCTAGAATAACAGGATCCTACCAAAAGTTTAACTTTCAACCACCCATCTATCTCCATTCTAGACATTTCTCCTTTAGTATAAGAGCCAACTGTATGAAAACTATAAAAAGCACAAATCTAAATTTCTGATAAACCAATTTCCCAAACACTTGTATTTCTTCAGAGTTTGTCATCTGCAACAAAGAAATCAATAAAGAAAACCTTAGAATATTTTAGAAGCCTTTTGGTCTACTAAATATTAAATACTAAAATACATTTAGAAATCAAAAGTAAATAATGTGACATTCTAAAAGTACACTAATTGAAAAGTATATTTTGTGAATGCTTTTTGGTATCTTTAAATATTTGCTATATTTTTGGTTTCTACCATAATGCAATGAATTTTACAGAGTTTTACTACTGAAAAAATTGGATTAATAAAGTCAAATATAATAACCAAGTATAATATGTCCAGTATGTAGACTGTGACCAATAAACTGAACATAATCTTCTAAGAAAGAACAGTGGATATGAACTAAATAAGTTACCAGGGGATATTTTCTATTTTCCTTCCCAAGAGATTAGGGGGAAAAAAAAGCAGAACAAACGCCCATTAGGCTAAGACAGTTTATTTATCTGGGACTGGGCTATGTGCCAAATATTAAAGTTATGCAAAAATGACCAGCTAATTCAGTCAAGCAAGCATTCAATTCAGTAAAAACATCAGTCCAACTGACTAATAAAAGTAGTATTACAAAATGGTTTGTTAGACCATATTTTTGGTGTTTAATTCAATTGCCACACCAAGACCAAGCAAAAGCATGAAATAGACACAATATTAATTTTAGAAAATTCCTATCATCACTATCAGAAATACTTTCCTTCTTCTAGTTTCTTCCATTTGCAAGTACTCTTCCTACTTTTGCTGTCCACTCCTGCCATATACAGGGAATACATGGTTTACCCCATTTCTATCAATCATTGATAAAGTCTTAACTAAATACTGACATGCTGGTGGGTATAGGCCTAAACTGTGACACCTCTCCTCTACTCCCACCATTGGTAATTATATTTTAATAGATTTATTGATTCTCGTAGTTATACTATAAGTATTTACTGAGTAGGATGTATTAGCCAAAATAAAGCTAGATTAATGCAATGACAAGTGGCAGGTTGACATTTTGAAGCAGCTCTTTTAATATATGGATCACATCACCTAATCATCTGCATACTCACAGGCTAACCTGTGAGTAATTATCATATAATAATCATAGTAGTAATTATAGTTATAATTTAATAATACTAATTGCAACAACAAAAACCCTCACTAGTTTCTAGAATGTCCCAGGTGTTTTATATCTGTTTTTTTTTGTAATATTCACAATCAACTTGCAAAGGAAGTATACTATTTCCATTTTACAGATAACTTGCTCATGCTCACAAACCTAGTGATTAAAGTCCAAGGCAAAAAAATTCTAGTATTATTTGAACTATGAATATTTTAGGATATTCCTATAGATAATTCTAAATGCAGTGAGAAGTTTAGAATCAATGAGCCAATGTATAGTGTAATATTTTTAAATTTCACATTGACTTAGAAAGATACCACCCATATGTAGTCTGCCATTTATCACACCCTGCTAGGGTGGTTTTCAAACTTTAGATTCATTAGAATCATCTGGAAAGCTTCCACACACACACACACACACACACACACACACACAAACAAAAACAAACAAAACAAAACAAAACAAAAAACAGATTGTTGAGCCCTACTCCCAAATCATCAGACTCTGTAGTTTTGGGTTAGAACCTGAAATTTTGCTGATAAATTCCCAGGTGATGCTGATATTGCTGTTTGGAAGACCACATTTTGAGAACCACTGCCTAGTACATTCAGCAATGTCAAAATCAAAGATTTTTATTTAAGTAGAATAATGAAAAAGCAAGAAATAACTACTTGCTAGAACCTGAGAATAATCTCTTAGGTTATCTACTGTTAAAAACAAAATTACCCAGCTCCTAATTCCACCTAAGAATTTGGTCTTGGATGCTCTCCTATATCCTCTTTCAGTTCTCACCGCTTCCAACATGGAATCCTCTTGTAGACCTCTCATTGCTTAGCCTCTTCCACTAACCCAAATCCCAGCCCTTTTTCTGCTTAGCCCTGCCATCTCCAGGATTAACCAAGTTCTGGACCTAGGAATGTTGCACTGTCTGCCACTGACTTCTTTCTTCTCTTTTTATTGTAGTTTGGTACTAACTTGTCTCATTTCTAGCACAGCTGTTTTTCTTAGCAAGTGAAAAGATTCCAATAAATGCCTTAAACTTCTAAAAGGTGATAAAGTTTACTATGTTACCTCAAACTGAGGCATTTTACTAACCCTTAAATGAAAGAAACAACTGTAAGCAAAATTTCCAGAATGCATGTTACAGGGAGTGTGGAGGCAGGCATTTGAGGAATAAGGAATTACCAAAGAGAAACACCTTCATTACCTCACTTTTAAGGCTGCCTAGGATACCTTTAGTTTTCAAAAGATTTTGTGATTTGGTAACAAGATGGCCCAATAACTTCCTTTAATCTACCTCATACCTCATCTAGAAATGACTGACCATTTAAAGAAATCAATGTCTCAGTGGTGTTTGGCTTATAGATCCTTCTCAGATTGACTTCCACCCTCTGTTCCACAACATAAACTATAAAGTTTATGTCACTTGGCGTAATTAAAAAACAATCTACTTGATAAAACCCATTGTGTTCCACTGCATTCTAGCCTGTGAGTACTTCACAATACAAGATTTCTATGTCAAATTAGTTTGAGGAAATTTGCAGATTATATATCCCTGTTCTTCTCACAGTGGTCATACACAATGTCATATGGTGTGAGGAACCCGGGAGCAAAGGAACCTGTTTAACACCTCAGCATTTCCCAGCCTTTTCTTGACCACAGAACCAGTCATTTGCTTCATCTGTTTGATTTAGATTTTACTTACCACACTTACGAATTCCTTGGAACCAACTTTGAGAAATCCTACTAAGATTAGATGATTAGACAAAAACTGCAGCTATGAAGAATTGGGATGCATAGGAAGAATATGTTTATGAGACAGACAACTTTTTTCCAAATACCATCACCATTTAAGGCAAATAAATTATTTGAAAATAACTATGAAGCTTTTTTTACACTGAAAATGTAAACCTTGCTTTAATTAAAATTTAAGAAGTCTCCTACTTTTCATACAGCTAAAATAAAGTACTTACTGAAACTTTTCTCCAACTTCCATATTATTTGCTGGTAATTTGCCATGCCAGAAGTTGTATGTCCTAAAAGGGTCGGGGTTAAGAGACTGAAAGGAATACATTTCTTTTTACCAGCAGATGGCTTTCTTTTAACCTCCCAATTACATAATTGGTGCTGCCAAGATTGTCATACTGAGTGGGTCAGAAGTAAAATGATTTCCTAAAATATCTTTGTAAAATAATTTCCCTCAATTACCTGCTGTAATCACAAGTCATGAAGGCTAGCATTCAACAGGCATTTGTTGTGGTGCTCCGCAAGACCAATTAAACCAATTAACTCCTATGGAATTGTAGTCGGGTCAAAGAAAAGCCATGATTGAAATTTAGATGGGAAGTTCTTTTTCTAACACGCTGCATGACTTAGCAAAAATGGATAGTCTGTCTCTAAAGCAACTTCTTTTTCCCTAAGCTTAGAACTACTTCTGCAGTAGTGTTTGCCACCATATGTAGGCTTTCCATTATATGACGAGAAATATATGTCATTTTATTTTGCTGGACTGTATTTTTGGTTAATGTATATGTTTTCTTAATAAAAGAAAACAGTTTTACCCAATGCTGCTGCTGAATGCTTAGAGAATGAAGGGAGGGAGGGAGGAGTTGGGAGTCAGGAGTAGAAAGGCAATGAATGTTCCAGGAGACTAAAGAGACTTTAAGACTGAAATTTCAACAATAATCCCTTTTTGGAAACCAATATATAAATTGCTTATTTCTGAATTATTAAGCTAATTCTGAGTTGTTTCCAAATGTCCTTGTCACTTGCTACTGTTTCACTGAGTCTGGTCTGAAATCCTGAAACTGCAGCCCAGCTTTTGAAGTTAAAATTTTTCTACCTTCCAATTTCATTCTCTACTATTGTGTCAGTATTTTGAGTGATCTAAACATTATGTTTCCAACAAAGAATGAAGTTTGTCTAATTTTCTCATCATTTATAAATATGGTCTTACAAAGTATATTACTTTAACCTGGAATCAGCACACGGGAAGAGGGGTGGAGTTAAAGACATGATATCTTAATGCGATTTTGAGAGCTTCAGACATCTCAGTGCTACTCTCAAATGATATGTGTGAAAGGCATCTTGGTACAATAACTTTGGAGGGAAATTTGGTAAGACCTAACAAAAGAAACACACACACACACACACACACACACACACACACACACACGTGCACTCCCTTTGGTCCAGGAATAATTTTGCTTTCAGAAATATGTCTTGTAGATAAGCTCATCATCATATTCAAAGCAGGCAGCCTTGCTTATAGTTGCCAAAGATGCTTTAAAAATTAATTGGCAGTTGGCCTGGTAAATACATAATTATTTGTTTATACCGTGGTATATTATACATTCATTAAAAATGAGGTGGATCTTTATATGCATATATGGAAAGAGTTCTGAGATGTAATTAAAAAACACAACTAAATGCAGAGGAGTGTGCAGAGTATTCTCTGGAGTAAAAATGTATGTGTATATACATGTGAATATATCTACTTGCTCTTTTATGCTTAGAAAATTTCTCACAGGATTCTCTAGAAATATTACCAGTGATTGTTTCTGAAGCCTAGGAGTGGGATGGCTCCAGGGTCAGAGACAATTGTTTGCATGCACTTCTGTAGTATTAAAAATTGTGTCATATGTATATATTTATTTTTCATTTAAAAAATCTAGATAATTTTAAAATTTTTATTAAAAAGAGCATTCCAGGACTTGAGACTAAAGATAGTATTTTTCTAGGTTGTTTAGAAGGGAAAAAGAAGAAGTTTTGTGAGATAAGCTTACAGGAAACTTATCTAAGCCATCCCAGTCTCTGTTTTACATACACTTGCTAGCTACATGTAATACAAATAGAATGGTCACCAAAATAGTGCTGTCCAGGAAGGGGAAACGAGACTGTTTCCATGACGGTCTAAATGCACGTCAACAACAACAGTTAAAAAGTAGAATGGAATATCAGAAATCTGGCTACACAGCCAGATCCTTAGTACTTTCACTTTAGGGATCTAACTGTAACTTAAAGGAACAATTGAACTGGCCACCTAAACCCTCTACATTGAAGGATATTCTCTACAGACACACACACAAAAAATGCTTTAAAAATGAAAAACAATGTTTAAATCTCTCTGGATAGGCTCACTATGTTCTTGTTCTTCATTTCAGCCAGTTCAAGAGTGAAATACAAATCAGATGCACATACAGTTGTGTGGACCCGTGCCGGTAGACAAAGTAGATAAATTCACAGTTGTTTTTGTTTATTTGTTTGTTTGTTTGTTTGTTTAGAGAGAGAGTCCATGTTGTTTGGCATGGGATCTACCTTGGCTAATTTAAAGGATAATTGCAAAAATATAATTTTATATTGGAGGATGCAGATATAGATGAATAATGATTCTTAAAAAAAAAAAAAGAAAGGAAGGAAGGAAGGCAATCAGTTCTTGGTACTTAGTTACTAATTTTTTTAAGGACATTAGTTTAAACGAAAAGGAGTTGGCAGCTGGTTTCCTGAGCTACCGGTCTTCATTTCATTAAGTTACTCAGATCGGGATAAATGAAAATATAAGTAAAGTAATACTGCTATTTTTATTTTGACAGAATTGAAAGAAACAATAATGAAATAACTTGATCTTATTGTAAAGACTTAATTATAATTCTTAAAGGCATAAGCCAGCTCCAAGGTAGTTCATTGATTTTACTGATAAATATTAACTGAAATAAAGCACTTAAAAAGGTAGAGAGGTAATTTTCAATAGTTGCATTTGAAAAGCTGGCTTACTTTTAAAAATATGTAGGCTGACAATAGGATTATACAAGGGTTCATTCACTGTTTTAAGGAAACGATTTATAAATGTTAATGGGATGTTTATTTTTTTCTCCTATAGAAAGCTAGACTGGCCAGGATCCGGGCAGCCAAAAGCGGAAGCGCAAATGCTTACATGCAGAGCAAACGGAATGGTTTACTCAGTAATCAGCTGCAGGTACAATCAATTACATCTCTTTTTTTAATGTTCAATTTCTTGGTTTAATATTGATTTAGTTCTACTTCCCTATAATTTTATTATGGCTAATTATGACAATGGCTATCCAAACAACAAAAGTGTGTTTGTTTGTGTTTTTTTAATAACTTCACCCTATACATCCTTGTTGGCTGTAGAAGGTTAGAAACTTCACTATGAAATACTGCCAGTGAATCATGATGCCTATTCATCATTGGGCAATATTTCTACACTGTCTCTTATTAACAATGGTAAAGGTAAAAAAAAATGCTTAATAATTCAAATGCCTAATTCTTTTTCATTTCAAATTTATCTTCCTTAACGTTCATTTGGGTCAGGGGTTGGGGTGGGTGGCTAACATGATGTCTTGTTTTACTTCATAACGAAGAGGGAATACTATTCAGTGTTAGGAAGATCATATGGCATAAACTACAATTTGAGAAAATTTATTTTTACTCCAGAATTTTCCTTTAATATTTAGGACTCCAATCTTTACTTACAAAATAGCTTTTATTTATGTGCACATGATCGTGGTTTCAAAATTTTCTAAGCACTACGCTAAATTTGATCATCAAAACATAACAGATTCCCATCTTACAAACATAGTTGCTAGTTGAATGAGTAAAAGAGATTTAAAATTTCAATTCAAGGAGGCATGTCTAAAAGGCCAGACCATTCATTTGATGAAATTGTAAATGCCGATCATCCAACTTAACAGGAACTGCACATTTGTTCCTTTCTAGTTAAAAAAAAATAAAATGTTGCCAGTTAATAGAGCAGATCTCTCTGTGGAAATATGTAGCCGAGGTTCGAGTTGTTTGCAAATAAAATAGAAAGCTCTTCTGTCTTCTCTTTGTTAACAGTCCTCAGAGGATGAGCAGGCTTTTGTTAGCAAATCCGGCTCCAGCTTTGAAACCCAGCACCACCACCTGCTTCACTGCCTGGAAAAAACCACGGTAAGGAGACAGCATGACTGCCTTCCCTTGCTCTCTGACAGTAATTCCATTTGCTTTTGTGCATACTTAATGCTTCCGAGTGTGATTTCACTGTCTGCATTACTGGAAAACATGCTAAAAAACAAACAAACCAAAACCCCACAATATTTGAAATTACTTTGAAAGATGTAATGACATTTCAATTTGGAAAGTATTTTAGAAACTTATTTAAAATGTTTTATTCTTAGCTGCTGTCTTAACTCTAGTCTAAGAAGTCAGTTAATGCAGATGAAGAGTGGTCTTCCAATAGTAAATCCTACACAATATCATTTTCTGTGATTCTTAAAATGCGGATTAGACAGAAAAAAATTAATGGTGCTCGAGGGTCCCTAGCATCTAGATCAAGAGAATAGCAATAGCAATAACAAAAAACAGAGAACAATGGAATATAAGCATTTGTTTCATTCACAACCATAATGAATAGAGATAGATAATAGAAACTATTCTCATTAGAAAAATGACTCATGTAATCACTGGTATGCCCTTGGGTGCCAAGGAGTGAGTCTGTATTTCTCCACTTACAAGCTCTTGTTTGGACCTCCTCATTGGCAAATCTACCAATTTCTTAACCAGTTTGTAAATAGGAGTCATAATCTATGATAATCACAGAGCAGAACAAAATCTTCACCATATTTGGATCATGTCAGCTCACTCACTCTCGGGTGACACATGATTTGTATTCTCAGTTCCAAAGTATTGCCTGTTCATGTACTTATTTACCAATAGAGTCATTCAGCAAATATTTACTACTGCCTATTATGTGCCCAAGAGTGAGCCAGACCCAAGAAACGCCATGAAATGAGGTGTGGCCTCTGCTACCATTTAGCCTCTGTTTATAAGACAAAATCCCAGACAGGGCTGTTACTGGAAAAGAGCAGCGAACATGGAAAGCAACAACGGTGCCACAGTCAAGAGAGTAAAGAGGGCAGAGCCATGAGGGGACAGGTCAGGCAAGGCTTCCTGGAGGAACTTGAGTGGAGACCTGCAGGGTGACTAGGAGTTAGCTAGGCAGAGCAATGAAGGGGCTAACAGGTGATACAAGTACCTGAAGAAGGAAAGAACTCAGCCTAGGAGGAAGTGAAATAATTTAAGAGTGGTCAGAAGAAGAGAGTGTAGCATGGCAAAAGAGGAGCTGAAGGGAAAGGCAGTGTCCAGATAATGTTAGGCTTTGCAGCCATGTGAGCAATTTTGATCTTTAGTTCATGGAAATCATTTAAATGTTTTAAACAAGGTAGTAACATGATTATACTTGCATTTTTAAATAAAGATATGGACAGGTCTATAACCTAGTAGGATAAATTTGAAAGTTAAATGATACATTAATAATAAAATGTTGGCCAGGCGCAGTGGCTCACGTCTGTAATCCCAGCACTTTGGGAGGCCAAGGTGGGCGGGTCAACTGAGGTCAGGAGTTCAAGTCCAGCCTGACCAACATGGTGAAACCTCGTCTCTACTAAAAATACAAAAAAATTAGCCAGACGTGGTGGCGGGAGCCTGTATTCCCAGCTACTCGGGAGGCTGAGGCAGGAGAATTGCTTGAACCCAGGAGGCAGAGGTTGCAGTGAGCTAAGATGGTGTCACTGCACTCCAGCCTGGGCAACAAGAGCCAGACTCTGTCTCAATAAATAAATAAATAAATAAAATATTTTTATTCCTATCTTTTCTGTTCCCTGTATTTTCCTTTTTTGAGGGCTTTTTTTAAAATCAAAAATCACTAACACCAACTAATATAAATTATGCTACCTACAAAAGTATGTAGTAACTAATAACAGAATGACTCCTGCACTTTCAATCACTGATGAGACAAATTAGAATCTCATGCATTATAACTTAGGTATGTGAAACCATGCATTGTAAGAGAAGGAAACAGATTGTGAATCTTTTGTGCACCATTTTTTCTTTGAAATTTAATATTTGAAATATTAATTTCAAATATTTCTTTGAAATTCTGTCTTGTCCGATTATATTATTCTCTAGACTTTAAAGAGTAGAATGTTAAATTTCATTTATTTCAAAATGCTTGTCTCAGCAAAGAAATGACAAAACGAGTAGCTAAAACATAATCTATTTCTTATTAGCCAGTGTCTTGCTTCAATTGTTTTACTCATATTTTAGGATGAGAGATGGTTAAGTGGAATTTGGTATGTGCAAAGCCTTCCATTATAAGACTATCCCCACCCATGCAAAGAAAAACAAAATAGTAATTGAGGTCATTCTCTAGTAGTTCAGACCAAAAATGTTTTCCTTTATATTTCTGAGGTGAAATTCTTCCATAGGCATTTCAGGAGGTTTTTTGTCAAACATTTTAAAAGCAAAATTGATACCATGTTTCTATAAAATACGATATGTGAAATGATGCCTATTGCTATTTGCTACTGGGCTGGAAGTTAGGAAATAGTGACGGAAAAACCCCAAATGCATACAGAGATCATGAGTACAGCCAGTGATGCCAGTGATGTATTACGAAGATTACAAAAAAGGCCACAAAAGTTCAATGTTAATCCCTTCTGGGTCGAACACAGAGTGACACATTCGGCAGACAATTATATTTTACTTATGTAATGAATAAGTCATATTTTTCTGTACTGGGCATTTTTAGAGGAACATATAAAGAAATGGATAGTGTCTTAGGGGTCTCATTTTCTAATTTAGAAATGTTTTCAATCCCATGTGAAAAGATTTGCTAATATATAACAGACAATCTAACTTGGGGCATCCTATTAAAATACTCTCTTTTCCATAACTTCAACCTTTTTAAAAAATAAAGTCAGTGGGAATTTCTAATTTCCCTGTGGGTTTTATCTATATGCATTTTTTAGGTTTTTTTTTCCTTATCATTTACCTTCCAGATTTTATGTTTAAATAAATAAATGATATTTCAAGATGAAGTTAGTCTATAAAGGGACACTAAATCAGCCTACAGATGTCAATCTCTAGGTTTAACTACAGAGATATTTCCACATAAATGCCAAAAAGAAGTGGTTTTGATGTCAATCTTTATGAAAATGGTTTTATTTAACCATTGTATCAAGTCTAACTATACTTGGGCAGATTTGAGCTTTAAAAATAAAGCTATGTATTTCGTTTTTAAAAATGTGCTTCTCTGTTTCTTCATTTACTTACAACTGTGGAACAGAATCACGAGTTTGTGGACGAACAAGTCTTTGAAGAAAGCTGCATGGAAGTTGCAACTGTTAATCGTCCTTCAAGTCACAGTCCCTCACTGTCTTCACAACAAGGAGTCACCAGCACCTGCTGTTCACGACGACACAAAAAAACTTTTCGCATCCCAAATGCCAATGTATCAGGAAGCCATCAAGGTAGTATACAAGAACTCAGCACGATTCAGATCAGATGTGTGGAGAGAACACCTCTGTCTAACAGGTACCTGAGATTAATCTGTGTTGTCTACACACCTGTGCTGGTTCCCAGGGTGTGTCTTCTGCACTCATGTTGTCACTTAAGTGGCATCTAAATCCCTAGCTCCTATGGTTCAGGAAGAGACAAAAATGGTAGCGTAACAAGTAGGAAAATGGTTCTGCTTGCATATCCATTAAGGGTTAAAATAGTGGTTATATCAATATTAAAAGAGTCGAAAGAAGAAGAGATGATTGGGTGCACACAAATGTGTTTTTCTCTCTTCTGTTCCACAACCTTTTCTTATTTGGGCAAGGACTTTTATACTCAGGAGTCTCTTATATATTCAATAGCCTGAAATGATGGTGGACACTACTAAAAGAGTCAAATGAAATTGAGATCAACATGGCTAAAAATTATTGAACAGCACGTAAAAATATACAAACACACTCTCTGTAACAGTAAAAATGAAAACTTTGCCTACATAAATCATTTCTATCAATATATAATTTTGATCAGAAAGGTATTTTTGGCCATATCAAACACAAAATCAACATAATACAGAAAATAAGTGAAGTACTAAAATTGTTTGCCTCTGGTTAGTTTATGAACAAATTAAGTAAAACTTCCATATTGATATATTTCCTTTGCTTTTCCTTATTCACTGTTTTTACCACAAATGTGTAAAAATAAAAAGTTGTACATTTAAACAATATATGTCATTAAAAATCAGTTTCTGCCAAAATAATTTTATTCTGTTTTCAAATTGAACAGCATATATTGTTAGAGTGAGAGTCTGTAAATTCAGTCCTCTTCTTTGTTGGCATTCAGAAGTCTTTGTTGAAATCTGGATGAGATTCTGAATTCAGGTGATGTTGATTTACATAAATTGGATGTCTCTGGGACTAGAAAATTAAAATTAGGAGCCATAAGACTTCTATCTTCAAGATATTTTAGCTTTGCAGTTTTATATCCTTTATAAAGTGAAGTCGACAATGGAAAAGTATCTAGCAAGAAAATCTTAGGACATAAACATCTTAATTATGTTTTCCATGAAAATAAAATAATTAGTTTCAAGCTTCTGTGTATATCCTTCTCTCTCATTTCCCTTTTATCCCCTTCCCCACATAGAGTATACAATTCATCCAATAATACCATTTGGGAGCTTGAAGTGTTAGATAGTAATAGATAATTTTTTTATTTCTGTAATGTGTGATCATCATTAAGTTCAGAGATTTGAGGGCATTATATATCCCAAAAAGACATGAAAATAAAAATATTCTGTGGTCAAAAGAATTAAGAAATCAATGTGATATGGCTCTTTCATAGTGGTTTCTCAAACCTCTCAGAGGTCTGTCTTAAATAAAACTTCTTTGCTCAGCCCAGGCTGTCCAAATCTTACTTGAAGCTCTTTCTTTCTTAAATTTTTTTATAATACATTTAGTTTGATAAATACTTGATGGAACCAAGTCAAACTGTCTTTTAGAAATTTATTTAATGTTAATTACTGACTATGTTCATCTTTAACATAGATTAAGATTTGGTGTTTGATATTTTTAATTATAATAACTTTCCTTAGACAATTAAAATATTTTTATAAGCATTACAACACATATTCTTCAGTTGTATGAAAAACATTTTAAGTAAACAACTTACTTTCCTAAATATTTTTTTTTCTATCAGCCGATCCAGTTTAAATGCCAAAATGGAAGAGTGTGTTAAACTAAACTGTGAACAACCTTATGTGACTACAGCAATAATAAGCATCCCAACACCTCCAGTAACCACACCAGAAGGAGACGATAGGCCAGAATCCCCTGAGTACTCAGGAGGAAATATTGTCAGAGTTTCTGCTTTGTAAGACAATTGGAATAAGGTCTAAGAGAATTCGAGCCCTGGCTGTGAAAAGAATCTCAACATAGAAGAAAGAAGAAACAATAAATATTCTGCAGATTAATGCAGCAAAGAAAGAAGGTTGGTAGTGAAACAAAAACAAAGCTTCCAATCTTAAGGATGTGAATAAAACCACCAAATGGCATTTCTAGACAGTTTGACCTGTTATACAGAGTAATATTCTGTGGCCCTTTGACTTTGTGAATGAGCACAATGAAATGCCGCCTACTGATGCTTCTTATGATCAGAACTCTTTTTTAATAAAATAAATAACATAAATCATTGAACATAATGTTCCAGTTGAATGCAAAACAAAAAAAAATATGGAAAACATTTTGATAAAATTTTTTCCTGTTAAAACCATGAACATTGGCTATGATGAAGATTATTACATATGAAAAAAAACTCACACAACATATTTGTATTGACTGAAGGAAACCATCATAATGCATGCTAGAATTCTTTGAAGCAGTGATCTCAGTTTCCTTATGTTGTCTTCAGAATAGGCATGATAAACTATAATTGTAGAAAGGGGTAATTTCTGTGCACTTACAACAAGCTGAGTGTTCATGTTCCATGGTGGGCTGTGCAAATAAACTCCTTTTAGACCTGCAGTATTTCTCATGGGGATGCTCATTAGTAAATCTAAAGTGTTCAGATAGTTCAGTATTCATTATCGTTTAACTTTGCACCTAGATACTGTTACAACTGCAATAATTTGTTGTACAACTGTTGTATCAGGAATCAGGATTTTTTTGTTGTTGTACTTTCCAGATCTTTATAGATACGGTAAGAGCCACATTCGTAGAAAAATTTCTGGTGTGGCCAGGTTTTAGGTAACTTTTTAATCCAAAACTATTGTGCCATAAATGTTTTTCAGTAATATTTTTTGGTCCACTGTATTCCTGTGACACAGTGCATTATCTGTTCTTGTATTTCTATAGCACCTCTCTATTGGGTTTATCATCATCAACAAGACTACTGTTTACTGTAGTTCAAGTGACTTTCCTACTTTTGTATTTCCAAAAAAAAATTATCTTGTAAGTAGCTTGTCATCAATCCCCTTGTCGAAAACTAGAAAAAAAGGAGTTGACCCATATAAATTATCTCTAACGTCTTTGTTGTTTATGGAAAAGCCCAGATACTGGATATATCACTATGTATTTTATGAACAGAATTGACTGGGACTAATATCACAGGATCAATCATCTCAGAATCTTACTTGATGTATTATTTATTTTGCTTTAGATCTTGAATACATTTTGAGAATAACTAATGTGGATTGAAATGTAGAGATACACTGGAGTGCTTTATTTAGCAATATTTGATGAAAGCATGCTTTCTATGCCATTCAGGAAGGCAGCACAAATTTATCTCAGAAAGGTTCCTGTGTATTGCAAGGTACAATTTTCTCCAATAAATCAGGAGAACAGGAGTTTGATGATGCAAAGTTGATCTCTGTACATTTAAGTGAAAAGTTTTTATAACTTTTCACCCTTAAAATATTTCAGCAGACATGTCTGCACATGACAGTGTAAAAAAGTTTAATGTCAAATGCAAAGTTTTTATTCATTCCAAGCCACCACTGTAAGGAATAAAGCTTAGCTTCTGTACATGGAAAGAGTTAATAATTATCCCTCTGTCAGAGATGAGATTTTTAAATGCTTATGATATTTAATCATAAAAAGGGATTAATCCAACCATTTTCAAGTAAAGCCAGAAATTCTTGCTTCCCATTTCTAGAATAGTTTCTAGAACAGTGCTATGCACATATTAGATCTTAATAAACATTTGCTGAGTGAAAGTAAGATAAACTCAACTATCTCTTGGGAAGAACTGGCTTCATTCCTAGTACATCTTTTAAAAAGTTACTAATTTTCCAGCAGTACTAATATTAACAATTATATTAACACCTGCCTCATGTCAGTTTATGCTTCTAGAGCAATGTCTAGTGAAACTTATCTGATGGCATTTATTGAAAACCTTCTAAAAAGTAGACTAAGGAAACCATAATCAGAATTACTATGTCTTTTGATTCCCAATGAGAAGTTCTATTTTCATGTTCTTAATATTACATAAAAGAAAATGCAGTTAGGTTATTTCAATTGACAATTCTGCCTCCTCTTTTGATTTATCACTTACCCAAAATTATTAATTTTATTAGGCTTTTGGAAAAGAAAAAAAAACTTTTTGATGTTTTAGGTGATTTAAAAATATACCGTGTTGGTGGTGAATGACTATTGATGACTGTGTTAAGTGCATCTGTATTGTAAGTGAAATGTAATTATTTCTGTGTACCATATGGAGTAACTAAGGTCATTGTTTTTGACAATTTTGTTTGAAATTCATATATCTTATTTCAAAGGATAGCATAATATCTGCATTATGCTGGAAAAAAATAGACCTTTGGAGAATACTTAAATAAAACATGTGCATGCTTGAACAGGACAAAATGTTGACTGTTGCCCTATTTTCTTAGATTTCATTCCTTTCCCAAAATTAGGATATGCCACACTCATAATACACATGTTGGAGGACCTTGTGAGACATACAACTCAAAGGACACAGCAATTGAAAGTAATGCTTAAATCTCATCTGAATGGGTGGAGACAGTAGCTTTTGCTAGTAATGGGAATTAAGGCAGGGACTTTAACAGAAAAGATAGTATCAATTAAGGAAAGCCAGTCCCTGAACCTTATATACTTCTTAAACGCCACTACTTGCATTAAGCAGAGAAGCTCAGGGGTAATGGTTTTGGTCAGAACTTAACTAAATTCTTAATCAAAGGCTTTATTCTACCTAGGAAAGCGGGGTGATTTATTTGCCTAGCCATTTGTGTGCAAGTATGTGTATATGTAGATATAAATTTGTTCATACACATATACATAGATTTTCATTCATTTTTAATATGCAACTACTAATGGTTTCTCTTAATATCTTGGAAGGGCTAAAAAGCAAGAAAATGTTAAGAGTTTATAGAAGAAGGAAAAAGACACAAAGGAAATTATTTAGTAGAAAGACTGATTTTAACTGGTGATATATATGGTCCTCTTGGTGGATAGTCTCTATCATCTTTTCTTGTTAATTATTTTCATTTATAGCCTTTGATTTATTAGGTATCAATCTTGCATTAAAAAGTTCAATATGCCTCCCTATTCCTTCAACTTAGTCACAATGTTGGCTTAGAAATAGCCTCTTGGGAGCTATAATGTGTCTGCCAGTAACATTGCTCAAAAGAATAAAAAAGGGTTCTTGAAAGTAAATTGATAACTCCTTAGAGTTTCATAAGAAAGGCATCTTCTCTTCCCTACAGTGTCATTAAGGTGTTTGTTTTATTAACTCACTGGTACAAGAATGGTTATTACTCTGCACTGTGTAAACATCTGAATTTTCAACACAATTGTGTAGGCACACAGTATTTTTTTAATGAAGGTTTAAATTGTACCTACGAAGGTTTAATCCTTATCTACTTCAGCTGGTTGTATTAGGATACTAAAATATTCTTTACAGAGTTTGATTTTTTACTTCTAAGGAATTACTAGCTTTGAACAGCAAGTTTGCTTAAGATAATTATAAAATATAATTTTACAAAATATTTTTAGTTGAAAATAATATTAAATACATAGCATACCTTTAATCTTTCTCTTCAGGGCCTGCCCTGCCTTTTTTCTCCTTTATCTTCAAGCATTAATTATTATTGTAGCAGATCTTTGCCTTTCCCTAATTACTTTTTTCTCTAGCTTTTCTATGGAAATCCTTTAGGTTACATAACTAATATTCATTCTACATATAATCCAGTTTATTAAATACAGATGATGGGCCAGACATGGTGATAGAGAAATACAGATTAAGAAACCAGATCAAATCCTTTTTAAGGAATTATCTAGTGGAAAATATCTCAACTCTCTTCTTTACACTACTATTCATTATCTTACACTTCAAATCTTCACCTTTCCATTTTGACAGTCGCTCTTCTACTTCAGTCTCCTGAAGACATCTCTCCAACATAAGTTACATAAAGATACTAATCTTCAAGGTGCTTTCTAAAATATTTTCATCACGTCATTAAAATCTTCTTTCACTAGGCAATGGTTCTGTCTCTATGGGGGCTGGCAGGCAGGGCAAATGAATTCCTACCTGCCCAGAGAAAGAACAGGAAACAATAAAGGTAAAACAAAACCCAAAGGAAGAAGAGCTTCATGTTTATGCATTATGTTAAAGTTAAAAGGAAATAAACTTTCTCAAGTATCCACTCTACCTTTTCAACTATAATTTCAGAGAATGTGAAGAACGCTATTAAAATAGTTTTGCAGGAGGTCTGATACACAATGCTTCTGTGAATCTGAACACCACACCTCAAATTCTATTATCTGATGAATCCTATTGAAATATCTGTAATTGGGACAACAGAAAGGTAAGTCTGTAATCAGGGGCACTCACCAATAAGGCGGGCCTAGTTGGTTCATGTCAATTCCAAAGCAAGAGGATGGTTGAAGAAGGGTATTGAATGAGTAGATAACAAATATTTGGAGAGAGATTTGGAGGAACCCTGGAAGACAAGAGTAGGCTATCGGCAAGGGCTACAAGATGGTAGAGACATCCTTGGGCTTTGATTCTAATTGAAAATACAGAATTTTGGCCTGACGCAGTAACTCATGCCTGTAATCCTAGCACTTTGGGAGGCTGAGGCGGGTGGATCACTTGAGGTCAGGAGTCCAAGACCAGCCTCATCAACTGGTGAAACCCCATCTCTACTAAAAAAAGAAAAAAAAAAAATAGCCAGGTGTCCTGGTGCATGCCTGTAATCTCAGCTACTCAGGAGTCTGAGGCAGGAGAATTGCTTGAACTCAGGAGGTGGAGGTTGCAATGAGCTGAGATTGTGCCACTGCATTCCAGCCTGGGTGACAGGGGGAGACTCCGTCTTAAAAAAAAGAAAAAAGAAAAACCAGAATTTTAAAGTTCAATTTAGATCAATTTAATTCCTTGGTTAGAGCTACAAATTTCAGCACCAAAAATTCTCTTAACCTGTTACCAGTTTTTAATAGTCATATACCAATACTGCTCAGACATCTCCTACAATGCCCGCAAGATGAAGAACAGAACCCTAAAATTAACAGAATAAGCTATTTCTCCAAGACATGTGAAAGGGAGTTGAAAGAGCCAAGGCTGAGTGGACACTGAATTGGGTAGAGGGGTTTGTTAAATTTCCCAATCAGAGACACCTTCTTGGAGAGGCAGAAGATTTCATTACAGAGGATATAACAATTTTGAAAGTAAAAATGTCATGTGCATCATAATTTTACACAGCAATCATTCTGGACATGCATTAATTTATCGCCAATCAATCTGGTAAAAAAAAAAAATGTAAACCCACAGAAGTAAAATCCTAATGCACTCTTTTCATTTTACACTTTCTTCAATAGATTAACAATGAGTACTAAATAATGATGATTACAACCACCATGGAAAGATAACAATAATGACTGTTAACTTTACTGGATATTAAATATAGGCCAAGCACTGTGCTAATGACTTCACATGTATCAATCCATTCAGTAATTATTAGCCACATTTCCTGATGAGAAAACTTTAACACTGAAAAATTACGAGTGTGGGTTTTCCTAATTTAGATAATATACAATTTTAAATTAAGTTATGCATTTCTATGACAGAGTTCTATTGCATAGAATTATTGATGTTATTTCTTCTTTTAGGCTAACAGATAAATTAAAAGAAATGGGGGTGGGACACAGAGGGAGGCCTGGGCATACCTGTGCTCTGGTGATTGTGGTCATTATCAAGGATGATCATTTTTTCTTCCCATTTTCTTAGGTCCAACACATTTTATCATCTTGTTGTGTTCTGATAATAACTGCTTCCTAATTGACTATTGGTAAATTAAAATAAAATGGGACCTGGCTAGGAAATATATTAGTGTCCTAATTGACAAATATTTTTCCAACAACTCCATATCAGTAAAGCATACACATTTAGTTAATTTTCTAGTAACAGATAATTATGTGTTAGAGCATCTATTATTTCTCACTTGCTCCCCTTTTTTTAACCAATGGTGACCAGGTTGGCCTCTAACGTGTAGCCTCACCTCCCTGAGTGCCAGGGCAACCAGCCTGAGCTACCGTGGCTCCCGCTCCCCTTTTTTAATAAGGTCTGCCAAAATTTTCAAAGTTGTTTATTAGGGCTGCAGTTATAGCCTGCAGCATCTAGTTGGTGCACAGTCCAAGTCCTGGAGGCTGATCATAAAACAGAAATATTTTGGAATTAATATCAATAACCACAATTCTCATCCTTTATTATCTTTTGTATCTTCCTAAATTCTTGCCGGCAAAAATTTCGGAGGATAGGAGCAAAGTGCCTATTGGCATTTAATACCACATACAAAATAAAGTGCAGAGAGATTCAGATAGGCAAAATAAGTGCATAATTCAGTATTCCAAGTTAATATAATATAATTAAAAATACGATTGGATTTTTTTCAATCCTGTTGTTGCAATCCATCCTCAGAAACATTTCTAAAATTTTTCTGAAGGTCATTGAAAATTTTTATTTGTTCCTAATAAAATAAAACCTCCAATAAAGGTGTAAACATAGACATTTGATTTATTCAGAACTGTGGAAAATTTAATGTACCTTTTAAAATGGTACTTGGGATATAAGTACTTCCCATAAAACTTCTTATTTGGGCTTCATCGTTTGCTTGTTTTATGTTCCAAAATAACACTGGCCTATTAATAATATCTCTTTACTTTCCACTTCAATCTTTCCCCTTCTACTTCTCAAATGGTAAATGTGTTATTCATTGTAAATATTAATATTGTGTCCAAAACTTTCTTAACATGAGAAATTAAGAGGCAATCATGATTTAAAAGACATGTATGGGAAATTAATGTCATATATAGCTTAGTATTGTCAAATTCTGATGATAAATTGTATAAATTTAATATAATAGATTTTATAAGATAAATTATAATTTTCTAAAATTATACAAATTTTATTATAAAATAATAAAAGTTCCCCAATTTGTCATACAGAAGGATAAAAATATAATTTTTGGTTTTTTCCAAACTGCTAATACACAGCAGATAGACCCTAATACAAAATCACACTACACTATGAAAACAAGGCATACATACATACGAACACAAATACATACAGTCATGGGCCACATAGCAATATTTCAGTCAATGATGTACTGCATATATGAGGGTGGTCCCAACAGATTATAATACTGGATTTTTACTGTACCTTTTCTATGCTTAGATTCACAAATACTCACCATTGGGTTACAATTGCCTACAGTATTCAGTACAGTAACATGCTGTTCAGGTTTGTAGCCTAGGAGCAATAGGCTTTACCATAAAGCCTAGGTGTGTAGTAGGCTATACCATCCAGGTTTGTGTATGTACACTCTGTGATGTTCTCACAAGGACAAAATTGCCTAATGACGTGTTTCTCAGAACTCATCCCTGTTTTGTGTGTGTATGTGTGTGAGTGAGTGTGTGTGTGTGTATCAGACAGCTCTACTAATATCTAAAATGAAATGAATTTATTCATACAAATGTGCAGGAGCCGACTAATGAGAGATTAGTGAGAGAAATGGATTTATGAGTGACTAGAAGAACTTGAAACCATATATCATTTGGAAGAAACAAAGTTTGGAAAACCAGAAGAATTCAATGTCATGCCAGTTTCTTTGGCTATCTTATTAATTAATTCAAGACATTTCTCTCATCATCTATATCCTTCTATTATAATAGGTGTTTCAACCTAAACTTAGGCTGAATATCAAAATGATTATAATAAATTTACCTTAAGAGACTAAGATTAGGGGCCAGGCGTGGTGGCTCACGCCTGTAATCCCAGCACTTTAGGAGGCCGAGGCGAGCAGGTCATTTGAGCTCAGGAGTTCGAGACCAGCCTGGCCAACATGGTGAAACCCCGTCTCTACTAAAAATACAAAAATTAGCTGGCCATGGTGGCGGGCACTTGTAATCCCAGCTATTTGGGAGGCTGAGGCAGGAGAATCGTTTGAACCCGGGAGGCAGAGGTTTCAGTGAGCCGAGATCACGCCATTGCAGCCTGGGTGACAGGGTGAGACATAAATGCCTAAGTGTCTGTATCTGAGTATCACTGATTCTAATGAAATGTTTTTTCTGTAATTATTGCTGACTGCTTTCTAGATTTAAATACAAATGAACTAATGAATGAATGTGGCTTATTTATCATTAGTTGCACTTCTCCATTTCTTCTCATAACTAACAGAAAAATATATTCAATGCTCAAAGTTTATCATAAAAGCACCATCTCAACTAAGGTTTTTAAACAATATAATAGAAAGCCAAATAAATCAGCTAACTGAGGCTTCCAGTGCATTCCTCATAATAGAAATACATAAAGTAATATAATAAAAACAAATTTCTTGTACATACATTTATATTCTTAATCATAGATTACCATGTAGTTTACATCATGTTTTATTATCAAATCTCTTTCATGTTTCACATAAAAATCAGGAAAGAAAACATTGAAGGAAAGGGTGAACACATGAACACACACACACACACACACACACACACTGCACACAAATCAAGGCAGGCGCAATGTGGAGTTTTATTTATTTTGCCGCCTGAGGAAACTAGAATTTTAGTGAAATCTGAAAGAAGACTTTTTCTTGCCATAATCATTATCCTTCCTGATTTTTTTCCTTTGTCAATTGTAGAAAATAATAACATAGCAGTGTTTAGGCTTTCAAATGATTCTTTCCAGAGGTATCATAAGTAGCATTCTTATGATTACTAAAGGCATTATCTTTTTCCTAAACTTAAATGGTTTAGAATGCCTGAAGCTGCATTAGCTAGTACAAGAAAGAAATAGCAGTGATTTTGATGCACACATGAAAAAGAAAACCTCCTTGTTTGTTAATTTGAAAATTTATTAAGCATCTGTGCTCTTTCAGATCCTTAATAAATTTTCATAACATTTAATCAATTTTTTCAGTAAATTTGTTTTAAACTTTAAGGTAAATATAGCTGGCAGTGGGTTTCTTAAAAGCAAACCATTCTTCAATTGTATCCTCATGAAATTAAAAAGCACACCAAGAAATTCAAATTCTTCTTTACAAAAATGTATCTGTGAGCTTCTACCCTATTATCCTCCCTACTTTTCAAGTGGCTAAGCCCTTTTCTTTGGGTTTTATAATTTATAAAGATCGCAGGTGTATACACATGCCCATATCCTCTGGTTCATGTTAATCATTGTATATGATACTATGTAGAGAACAGGGAACACACCAAAAGGAAGCAGACAAAAATCCCTTCACACAATGGGAATGCTAAGTGTATCCTACATATTAAACAGTACGAGATACAACTTAAGAAAGGTATTATAAGTTCCCTTGATGGACAGCATAATGCCTGCAGCTGAAAATTACATAAATTTCAAGATATTTTCTAAAAACAAAGGAATGACCCTTGCGTTTTGCTCCAGCTATGGCTAAAACAATATGCCAAAGGGGCTTAATGACACTCAGGCAATGTAGCTATTCTATTTATTCATGTTCTTTGTGAGCACATTGTACACTCTAGGTACTATGCTCGGTGCTGGGAATGGAACATAAACAAGATCCTGCCCATGGTGTTATTTGTAGTCTATTTGTTGACTTGGACCCCAAATAGGTAAAATTATAATTAAACAACCTAAGTTCAGAGCAAGATGTATTCAAGGGAAAAACATGTAGGGTGCTCAGATCAGCAACAAAATGGTGGTATAGGGATGCTTAACATGGTGGTGAAGGAAAAGCCTCTAGGAAAAGATGTGAGAACTGAAAAGGGAACAGTCAGCCAAGTAAATAACACTCCAGATCTGGGAAGCACATGTACATTTGCTTTCGTAATGTTAAGAACCAATCTATTTGATTGTGAACTTATGGATTATATCAGAAATTTAAAAATAAAATTATAAAAGAACCAATCTGTTTGATTTTAATAAAATCCATGGGTTTTAAATTTTTCTACTCTCTTGCCTATTATTTCAGGCCTTTATATGATTTGGGGGCCATAAAAGTTTTGAATATGGGCTGGGCATGGTGGCTCATGCCTGTAATCCCAGCACTTTGGGAGGCTGAGGTGGGTGGATCACCTGAGGTCAGGAGTTCAAGACCAGCCTGGCCAACATGGTGAAACCCCGTCTCTACTAAAAATACAAAAATTAGCCAAGCGTGCTCGTGCACACCTGTAATCCCACCTACTTGGGAGTCTGAGGCAGGAGAATTGCTTGAATCCAGGAGGCAGAGGTTGCAGTGAGCCAAGATCGCACCATTGCACTCCAGCCTGGGCAACAACAAGAGTGAAACTCCATCTTAAAAAAAAAAAAAAAAAAAAATATTGGATGTGATAAATAGATCAAAAGTTTATCAATTATTCTTGATTCCTATGTCTTTTCTTTTCATAGTTAAGTGCCAAAAGAGAGGTTTTATTCAGTGCAGATGACAGCTAACATTTATTCATTAAGCAACCAACATGAGCCATTTACTTTATTTCAATTCACTGCAACAACCATATAAACTGGTGCTAGGATGACCATTTTCTAAGAAAGGGACAGAAGCTCAGGAAAGTTAAGCAACTTGCCCTAGGCCATACCACTGGTAGATAAGGATTAAAATTCAGATCTGACTGCAAGTCCATGTACTTTCCCCTCTAACATAGTCTTCCATTGTGTTAACAATACAATTTAATAGTATTAAAGTTGTGTACAACACACAATTCTAGATTTCATCACTTAAACACAAAAAGTTTAGAAACATCTCGTGACTTATATATGTCTTAATTACAGGACTAATTATATTTAATCATTGAGATGACTATTAACTATTTTATATTGGTCCCAGCTGATTTATTCACTTTATTAATTCAACAAATATTGATTAAGCATCTTCTGTGTGCCAGATGCTCTGCCAGACACTTGGGATGAAACAATTAACAAGACAAATATGATCCCTGTCATTACAGTGTTTGCTTCTAGTCAGGAAGACTATCATTAAGCAAATAAACACACGGATTGCAAATTTTGGTAAGTGCCATAATGGTAAATAATGAGGTATTACAAAAGGGATAACAGAGCATTCCTCGGTTAAAATTTAAGGTTCAGAAAAATTGTCTTAGAGGAATGTCATTTATTGAAAACCCCAAGGAGGGGTGAAAATTATCCAAAAAGGGGATGAAAACATTCCTGGCATATTCTAGAGGCAAAATTATAATCCACAAGGTAGAAAAGGTCTTGCAACATTTGAAAGCCTTGAACCACTGTGAGTGAGGGGAGGACTGACTACAGGTTGGAAGGTGGGCAGGGACGAGGCCGTGCATGAACTCACAGACTCTTCCACTCAACGATATGAGAATTTGTTCTCTGTCCAATGGGAAACCATGAAGAATTTTGAGCAGAGGAGTAACATGATCCAATGTATGCTTTAAAAAGGTCACTGTAGTTGCTATGTATTGAAGAATGAGTTTGGAAAAGGGCACAAGAGGGAGAAGGAAGACTGATTTGGAAACCATTACAGTAACCTAAGGGAGAGGCAAGGTATGGCTGATTTAGGGTGGTCTATGAGATAATAGGAGTTAAAGTAAAAAAGACTTGATAATGATTGGTATCAGTGTGAGAAGTATCTAGGGAAGCTGTCAATTTCTGATTTAAGCAGCTGAGAAGAAAGTGTCATTTGCTGAGATAATCAGAAGTTCTGATTTGAATATATGTCTATGAATCATCTAAGAAGAGGGTAAAAATGATAATAATTTTAAAAAAAGAATTAGTAAATACTTATTAAATGCTCACTGTATGGCAGGCATAGTTTTTAAGTGCTTTAAGTGTATTAATTCATTTATTATCAGAAAAGCCCTATAAAGGATATGCCAATTTAGAAATAAAGAAACAGAGGCACTGAAAGGTCACATAACTTATGTAGGGTCACACAGCAAATACGTTACAAAATTGGTATTGAACTCTACGTTTCTGACTCTGACTCCAAAGCCTGAAAGCTTAACCACTCCAGGGATTTCTCCCTTTCATCTTTAAATAAGCAGCTAGATATAAGAGAACACTGCACAGAACAGGATTTCAGAGCTATTCATTTGGGAATCAGCAGCACAGAGGAGGAATTTAAATCCAAGGGAATGGAATAAAGTGTAGAATAAGAGAAGGATCCCTGGAATGATCTGGGAAGAGCCACAAATAAGTCTGAAAAAGAATGGCCAGAGAGGTGGGAGGAAGCCAAGAGAATGTTGAGGGATTTCAAGAAGGGAAGGGCCAATTTATTGCATGCTGATGAAATGTCTCATAAGATCTGAGCTAAGTGTTTGAGGATTTGACACGTAAGATATGAACTAATAGTGTTTGAAGGTTTGGCACCAAATTGGTCATCATTCAACCAAGCAAAAGCACCTGATGTGATGTGTTGAGCACGAAACCTAAACTAGATTAGAGACACCAAGTGTAGAAAACATTCTTGAGCTGCCGGGCTCTGAAATGCAACTCAGAGATGGGGAGATTTCTAAAGGGAAATCTGGGGTGAAAGAGGTAGATTTTTTTTTTATTTTCTCAACTTATGAGATATAAATTGGTATGTTCACATGTTGGTAAGAAAGATCTAATAGCTAGAAAAGGAACTGCTGAAGTTGCAGGAAAGAGAAGAGAAATATAAGGAATGAAACCTGAAAAATAGAGGGCAGAGTCAGAGGGGTGGAGAAGGAAGGGGCCCTGACGGGAGGTGGGCCACTCCTTCCAAGGCACATGCAGGCAGGCACCTCTCTGGAGGGTCCCATGGCTGGCTATGTGTGACAGTGCATGAAATAGTCACTGAATATGCTCCCTTGCTGTCCTCTGCTTGTGCTCACCGAGGAGTGACTGTGTCTACTGGAAACAAGTTTGCCTTTTCACTGTTCTAAATAAAAGGATCAATGACCTCAAATCTAAAGAGCATCAGGAAACCTCTGAAGCACAGAACTGTACCAGGCATGTCAGGCATTCAGCAAAATTTAGGAACAACTATCTTTTTCATTCCACACCGTTGCCCAGTCCCATAGAGAAGGGGAAATTCCTGTGATCCAGGAAGATAATCCAGGAGATGTCACCTCAGCCAGTAAGCCACCCTCTGAGAACCCAAGTATCTCCCAATTTCCTGTTCTGAGAGCTTTTCACTCTTTCTTATCTCTGGTTTGTTGTAAGTACTAGAGGAAGACAATGTAATTATAATACTCACAGGAAGATATAGATGACGATGCAACTCCCAGGATATTTGCAATCGACAAGAGACCACTTAAACTTAATGAGTCTCTAGAGAAATATAAAGAGAGAAGATGATCTGTGGTCCATGAGTACTTGCAAGGGAGCTGTCTATTCTGCCCATTCTGTCTGATCTGCCTATCAATCAGGATGGCCCTGTCTACATGGGAACACACCAGATAGACACATCCAGGCACACGTGCACACAAATATATATACTCAAGACACATTCCCAGACACATACTAACACATCTATCCACATGGCATGCACATAAACACACAGGTACACACAAACGTAGATACACATGCACACAAAGTTTGTGCTACCTTAACTAAGTACCACGTATGGTGAAGATCAGTGTGGCTGACAAATGGGCAGGAACAAGAATATGTAAAAAATTCTAAGTCAGAGCAAATAGTTTAGATGTATTATTCTAAATGAAATAAAAATCAATAAGGAGTTTTAAGTGGAGGAGTGACCTGAACTGATTTCGTTTTCAAAATGCTCCCATGGCTGTAATGGAGAATACTTACAGGGGCCAGAGAAGACTTACAAAGCAAACCTATTAGGAGGCTATTACAGTGATCTAGGTGGGAAATAGAGGAAGGTTGAACTGGACTGGCAGCCATGGAGAAGAAAGTTTGGTAGATTCAGGTAGATTCTTTGGTAGAAAGACATGTTGACAGGACTTGTCCAGGGATTAGAAACAAGATAAGGAACAGTTTAAACAAGTGGGTAGCCTGGGCGCGGTGACTCATGCCTGTAATCCCAGCACTCTAGGAGGCCAAGGCGGGCGGATCACCTGAGGTCAGGAGTTTGAGACTAGCCTGGCCAAAATGGCGAAACCCCATCTCTACTAAAAATACAAAAATTAGCTGGGCGTGGTGACACATGCCTGTAGTCCCAGGTACTCGGAAGGCTGAGGCTGAAGAATCGCTTGAACACGGGAGGCAGAGATTGCAGTGAGCCAAGACCACACCACTGCACTCCAGCCTGGGCAACAGAGAGAGACTCTGTCTCAAAAAACAAAACAAAACTACAACAAAACATAAACAAGTGGATAGATTTACTTAGAGAAAGCTGGGAGAGAAGCAGGGAGAATCTAGAGTTCTGTTATAGCTGTGGCTCATTTTAAATTCACGTGATCTATGTGACAATGTTAAAGAGAGGCTGGATATATAAAACTGGAATTGCAAGGATAGGTCAGGACTGAAGATAGAAATACAAGAATTATGAGAACAGAGATGGTATACAAAGCATGCTATTGGATGAAGTTGTAAGGTGAGAGTGTCCATAAAGAAGAGTCCCTGAGCAGCTAGAAACCTCCAACATTGTAAGGCATGCAGAGGAGGAGGGGGCAGCAAAGAAAATAGGAAGAACTATCAGTAAAGGATGAGAAGCAGAAGGAAAGCTTTTATCCATTTTTGTCAGTTTTACCAGGATGTAAACGAGCTGAAAAAAAATTATTTTATGTGGTTTCTCTTGCAAAAACTGAGAATTTGGGCAAGCAAAGTTTTAAAGATATGTCCACAAATTATTTGAAAATCCTTCTTCTAAGAAATGGAGTTTAATTTCCCTTTGCTTGTGTGCAGGTTACATTGAATGACTCAATTCTAATTGAATCTGGCAGTGGTAGTGGGATGGCACTTCAGGATTAGATTATAAAAAGAATGTGGCTTCCATGGTGAGGTGGCCCATGTGGAAAGGAGCTAAGATCCTGGACCAATGTTCACTCAAGGCCCAAGGCTCTTCAGTCAGCTGTGGAGAATGCTGCTAGTCTTGAGTCTCTCCCTTCAGGGCAGTGGGCTTCCTTCTGGCCCAGGGAAAGTCTGGAAATGCCTTCCAGAGCCAAGGCCTGGAATAGGGGACCCCAAGAGCCCACTTGGTGCTCTACCCCACTGTGGCCAAGCCAGTACCCAAGCTGCAAGGCAAAGTCCCCTTTACCCTTCCCTCTCCTTTCCTCAGGCAGAAGGAGTCGCTTCCCATAGCCACCACAGCTGGGAATGTGCTGGGTCACACCTGAAGCCAGCTTGGCTCTGACTCACAACCAAGGCCCAAGGTCAATACTGCCTGGTGACCACTGCTCACTATTCAGGGCCCAAGGGGTCTTTAGTCAGCAAGTGATGAATCCTGCCAGGACAGGTCCTTCCCTTTAAGACTGCAGGTTCCCTTCTGGCTCATGATGTGTCTGGGAATATTTTCCAGAAGGTAGGGCCTGGAATGGAGGCCTCAAGACTCTGTCCAGTGCCCTATTCTACTGTGGCTGAGCTGGTATTCAAGATGCAAGACAAAGTCCTCTTCACTCTCCCTTCTCCTGTCCTCAAGAAGAGAGAAGGAGTCAGTCCTGGAGCTGCAAGTTGCATTTCCTGGGGTTAGGGGAAGAGTGATGCAAGCACTCTTGGACACCTCAGCTGATGTCTCAGTAGGTTGTGTGTACATTAAGTCCACTAGCTTCAAGCCCAGCATAGCACCAGGACTTGCCCAGGAATTACAATCCTTGTGGTCTAGATTGCCTTTCAAGTTTACATAGAACCCCAGAGTATTTTAGCCTGTGGTGATGAACCTTGCTGGAACTCAGCTTCAGACAACTGGGATGGATGATTTTCCTATCGCTAAAGCTGGTCTCCCTGTTCCCTCCATGGGTGCCAGCTGAGTTCAGCCCTGTGTGTGCTTTCTGCTGTGATAGGGCAGCTCTGAGTTCCAACACAAAATCTGACAATCACTGAGTTACCCCTCCCCTAAATACACAGATTCTCTCTGTGTGCCACACGGCCACTGCCAGGGAATGGGGAAAGGCTGGTGTATGCGATTCAAGACTGTTTTTCCTACCTCTTCACTGCCTCTTTCTTTATTATAAGGTTAAAACCAGGCACTGTGATTGCGCACCTGATTTTTCGTTCCTATGGAGGTGTTTTGTTGTGTGAGTAGTTGTTCAATTTGTTGTTCTTATTGGGAGGACAATCACTGAAGGTTTCTATTCGGCCATCTTGCTCTGCCTCCTCTCCCATCCATTCTTGTATTTTACATTTCTAAGTGAATATTAAGAGCTATTCTTTCTCCTTTTTAATAATTGTTGGCATGAGTTGTTTTTTGTGGGGTGTTTTGTTTTGTTTTGTTTTGAAATGGAGTCTCACTCTGTCGCCAGGCTGGAGTGCAGTGGCATGATCTTGGCTCACTGCAACCTCTGTCTCCCAGGTTCAAGCAATTCTCCTGCCTCAGCCTCCCGAGTAGCTGGGATTACAGGTGCCCACCACCACACCCAGCTAATGTTTGTATTTTCAGTAGAGATGGGGTTTCACCATGTTGGACAGACTGGTCTTGAACTCCTGACCTCAGGTGATCCACCCGCCTCAGCCTCCCAAAGTGCTGGGATTATAGGTGTGAGCCACTGAGCCCAGCTGAGTTTTGTTTTTTAATCTTAAAGTCACAGAAAATCTCAGGGGGTAGCTGTGGAATCCGAATCAGGATAGCTAGTTTCTTCAGCGTCCCTTTTCTACTCTTGTTTTACTCTATTGAAATAATTGAAAAGGACAATACTAAGATGTCTTAGTCCATTTGTGCTGCTCTAATAAGTTACCTGAGATTGGGTATTTTATAAGCAACAATTTGTTTCTCATAATCCGGGAAGCTGGCAAGTTCAAGATCAAGGCTTCTGTAGGTTCAGTTTCTCATGAGGGCAGCTCTCTAATTCCAAGATGATGCCTTTAATGCTATGACTTCACATGGCAAAAACTGGAATAGCAAAGGAGACTATCACTAGTTCCCTCCAGCGCTTTTATGGGGTCAATAATTTGATTTATGAAGGCTCCACCCTCATGACTTAATAACCTCCTAAAGACCCCACCTCTTAATGCTGTCACATTGGCAATTGAGCGTCAACACATAAATTTGGGGGAATATTCAGACCACAGCACAATCTTAGCATCTAATTATAATCAGATAATCAAATTTTTTTAATTTCCCTCATAAACTCACACTTTGAAAAATCTTAGAAATTAAAATAAAATGCACACATAAGCAAAATATATGTGCCCTTCGTTATTGAGATATCTGTAATATTAGACATAAGTTTTTCATTTCTTTTGCTTTCTTTTCCCCTGACTTTCAATATAAAGGAGAAAAATGACGTCAATAAAGGAGGCTGCAGATCTCCAGGAAGAGATGAATAAAACCATCATAATGGCAGGATTGGTCTGGTTCACTTAACTACTCAAAGAAATGTGCATAATTAGCATGTCTCCATAAGAAAATTAAATTAGAAACAAATTTCATTTATTAATTCCCTTTTGTCTTTGCCTTCTTAGAAGGAGTTTTTTTTTGTAATCAATTTTTAAGGGATTTTATTTAACTTTTAATTTTTAAATCATTAATTATTATGGATACATAATAGCTGTACATATTTACGGGGTACATGAGATGTTTCGATACAGGCATCAGAGTATAATCATCACATGAGCATAATTGGGGTAACTATCACCTCAAACATTTATCATTTATTTGTGTTAGTAACATTCCAATTCTACTCTTTTAGTTATTTTAACGTATACAATAAATTGTTGTTAACAATAGTCACCCTATTGTGCTACTGACCGCTAGATCTTATTCATTCTAACTGTATTCTTGTATCCATTAACCATCCCCTCTTTATCTCCACACTGCCTCCCAGACTACCCTTTCTAGTCTCTGATAACCATCATTCTAGTCTCCATGAGTTCATTTTTTACCTCCCATATGTGATTGAGAATATGCAGTATTATTTGTCTTTCTGGTTTATTTCACTTAACATAATATCCTCCAGTTTCATACATGTTGTTGCAAATGACAGGATCCCATTCTTTTATATTTCATTGTATATATATCACATTTTCTTTATCCATTCATCTGTTAATGGGCACTCAGGTTGTTTCCATAACTTGGCTATTGTGAATAGTGCTTCAATAATCATGAGAGTGCAGATATCTCTTCAATATACTGACTTCCTTTCTTTAGGGCACATACTTGAGGAGTAGGATTGCCAGATCATATGGTAGCTCTATTTTCAGTTGTGTGAGGCACCAACAAACTGTTCTCCATAGCAGTTGTACTAATTTACATTCCCACAAACAGTGTACGAGGGTTCCCTCTTCTCCACATCCTCATCAGCATTTGTTATTGCCTGTCTTTTGGATAAAAGCCATTTTATCTGAGGTGAGATGATATCTCATTGTAGTTTTAATTTGCATTTCTCTCATGACTAGTGATGTTGAGCATGTTTTCACATATCTGTTGGTTACTTCTATGTTTTTGAGAAATGTCTATTTATATCTTTTGCCAATTTTTAAATTAGATCATTTTTTCCTAGTGAGCAGTTTGAGCTCCTTATAATATTCTGGTTATTAATGTAAGGGCCCTCATTGTAAAAATCACCTTTTCTATATTCAGCATTTTTTTGTAATGTGATCAAACATATTTAGTTACAACTGTTAGCTTCATCTCAATTGTTTCAGTTTTTAAACATTATATTAAATATTTTGAAAATACTGAAAAGTAAAAAGAATAAATAAACATTTGTGTTCACACCACTAAGATCCAACAAATGGTAATATTTTGCCATGTTTTGGATATTTCAATTTTTCTTAAAAAATGAAGAATTACAGATACAAACGAAGCTTCCCTGATTCTAGTTCCCTTCTTCCTCTCTATACACAAACATTATCCTGAAATTTGTATGTTACACTGTTACATTTGTGTTCTAATATTTGTTCTATACATATATGTATGCAAATTAAATAAAGTTGAGATGCCAGTACATCTTTGGTATATTGTGGATGAAGGAATTTTAAGGTTTAGAGAAACAAGAATTTGGGGTGAATTTATCATATGTTTGGAGTGAATTTATCATGTGTCTAGAGTAAATTTATCATGTAAGTGATGAAAAAAAGCAAATTGTTTTCCTACTCTCACACACTGCAGAACACTTCACCTCTGGTTCCCATATTTTATGGAAACTTCTCCCCACACACAACAAAGCAGTTCTGTAGTGGACACCAACTGGGCGTTCTACCATTTAAATTCTGATGCTATCTACCTGGAGTTAGCATCAGATCCCACAGATTAAAGTCTCAGTCCCACAAGACTATCCCCACTTCAGATGCCAATCAGAAACCACAGGGTATGATTTGTGCTTCTGCCCACCTATAGTTGGCTACAAATTGGGTGTTCCCAAAACTGCCTCCCTGGGTTTAATTAATTTGCTAGAATGGCACACAGAACTCAGGGTGAAACACTTTATTTACACTTATCTATTCATTATTAAGGCTATTACAAAGGATACAGATGAACGGCCAGACGGAAGATGCATTAAGCAAGGTATGGGGAAGGGACACAGAGTTTCCATGCCCTCTCTGGGGAACACCCTCCAGGGACCTCAACATGTTACCAATCCAGAAGCTCTTTGAACAAATAGAGGCTTTAATGTAGACAGGATTGATTAAATCATTGGCCATTGGTGATTATCTCAACCTTCATCCCTGCTCCCCTGCCTGGAGGTTGGGAGTAGATGAGACTGAAAATTCGAACCCTCTGATCACAGGGTTGGTTCCCCTGGCAACCAGGCCCCACCCTAAAGCTATCCAGGAGCTCCCAGCTATCACTCCAATCTTTGGAAATCCCAAAATCCCAAGGGTTTTACTAGCTGTGTGCCAGGAACCATGATCAAAGACCAAATATTAGAACAAAATATTCTCCTACTGCCCCGTTTACAAAGCTTATAGGAACTCTGTCTCAGGATCCAAGACAGAAACCAATTTATATATTTCTTATTATGTTTAACCACTCACCCACCCACTAACTCTGTTCCAAAAGAATCCCCAGGGAATACTACCTCTACCAATGCATTAAGAAATATATTGGTAAATAAAGAACCAACATCCTGGAGAAGTTCAGTGGCTTCACATCAGTGATGGTGTTTGAAAATAATCCCCTTGACACGGCCTCTCTGATTCCCAATCTTAAGGGACAGTTGGTAATTACCAAAATGGGCAACAAGACTAGAGCACCAGCCAAAACCATTTTATCCACAGATATCACTGAGAGCAGCTAATTGATTTTGGTATTCCTAGAACAAATATAGATATCTGTACCATCTATAACATATGAAAAAAATTAGAACTTTCATTTTTGTTAACAGAGTCTTAACTCCAAGCAAGACAATGGAGAATCACAACTTCTCACTAAGTTCCCAGACTTGAGTCATTTCACAAAGTCCCTTCAATAAAAGGAGGACCAGATACCATCAAGACTTCCCACTGTTACACTAACACAAGAAGTTTGTATAAAATTTCTCTCTTGAGTTCCCTCTAAGGCACAGAGCAAGGACCCCACTTAGGTGCCTTCCAGGCCTCTCCCAAGCACGGAAATAAAGGAAAATCTTGAGTTGCTTTGAGAGAAATTTTAGGCACCTAGCGAGCTCTGAGAAGTAAACGAGCAACTTGATAAATAAAAAGGTGATAGTAGCTGTAAACAATAGCCAAGGAAGTTGGAGTCACAAGATGTTTGGTTCCCTGAAGAAACTAAGAATAACATGTTCACATATGTCCCGAGTTGTGTTTCAGAAACCTGGGCCCACACTAAATGGATCCATTGGTACGTAGACCTCAGATAAGAAGGAATTGCCGACTGAACTCCAACTGCTGTTCTTTCTAAGTTTCTTCCTAAGGGGCTTGGAGGTAGTCACACCCATGAGCCGTACCTAACGTATCTTTCTGCTGATCCCAAATTTTTAAACAAAGCTTTTCTTCCTTAACTAGTTGCAAATCAGAAAATCTTTCAATCTATCTATGACCTGGAAGCACCTGCTTCAAGATATCCCACCTTTTTAGTCCCAACCACTGTATAACTTACATGTATTGATTTTGAATTTTGCCTGTAACTTTAGCTTTCCTGAAATTGACCCCTGCCTTTAAAAACCTGTGCTTGCAAGCCATCGGTGAGGTCAGGTATTAAGCAGGAGCTGCCAGATTGCCCTTGCTTGGTGCCCTGCAAATAAATGCCCCCCTTTCACCTGCTACAAACTTCAATGTGTATGTTTGGCCTCATGCAAGTGCTGAGTGAGTGAACCCCAGTTGAGTTTGGTAACAGTAGTGTGACTGTACACTGGAGAAAGAGAAATACTCAGATTCTTCAGAGATTATTGCACTTGTTCAGAGCTTACAAATTCCCACAGATCCTATATGTCAGTGTGGTCCAGTAGTCAGGGTGGAGTCTTACGGAGGCCAATGACCTACATTAGATAAAGTTGAGAAGGCAGAAATTCTTTGTTGCAATGCAGAAGAAGGAATACAACAATCAGAATCCATCTCACAGTTGAATGAGTGGCTCTGTGAACCCCCTCGTGCTTAGCTAACTATTCAGTTTCTCAATGTAAACTGTACATTCAACAATAGGAAGTATACCTACTTCAGCTCCTTGTTTTATGAAGTAAGGGCTATAAGGTAGGAAGATCAGATGAAAGTGGCTGGAATAGCCCCTTTTTTGAAAATAGAAAGTCACAAAAAATATTCCAGAGATTACTGCCACGATCAAATTTGAAAGACTAAGGGGTAAAGATTTCTGCCACCTCCTTGTTTAATTCACCTATGTGGCCTATGGAAAAAAACAGATGGCTTTTACAGAATTATGTGCAATATCATAAATGTAATCAGGTAGTGTTGATACTTGCATGGTTGCTCAAGATGTGATTTCTTACTGGAAACCTAGTATGCCATTATTAAATCTGGCAAATGCTTTTTCTCTAGACTATTACTTGAGACCATAGAAGCAATTTGCTTCATGTGGCAGAAACAGTACTGTGGATTCCCTATATTAACGCAGGAGCTTTGGCAACTCTCTGGCTCTTTGTCATAACCAAGTTCCAAAGATCTGGATCGCCTTATTCCACTGAACATTATGTTTGTCCAGGATTTCGGTAACATCCTTCTAATTGCACTTGGAATTAAATGTGTAGAAATACCAACCAGGTGTGGTGGCTCACACCTGTAATCCCAGCACTTTGGGAGGTCAAGGAGGGTGGGATTACCTCAGGTCAGGAGTTCAAGACCAGGCTCGCCAACAAGGTGAAACTCCCGCCTCTACTAAAAATGAAAAAAAAAAAAAATTAGCCACGCGTGGTGGCACACACCTGTAATCCCAGCTACTTGGGAGGCTACTCAGGAGAATTGCCTGAGCCCAGAAGGCGGAGGTTGCAGTGAGCCAAGATCGTGCCACTGCACTCCAGCCTGACTGAGAGAGTAAGACTCATCTCAAAAAGAAAAAAAGAAGAAAGAAAGAAAGAAAGAAAGAGCCATTACACTAAAGCTGAATTTGTACAAATCATCATTCACCTTAACAAATATTACACCTTCTCAGTGTGCAGTTTCCCTTTCTCTGTTTTGTCCCTTTACCTGAAAAATCCCTCTCTTGCCTCACAGTTTTACCTCATTTGGCTTCTCTTAAAGAATGTGCTCATTTTTCTTTCTTAATTTTCTGATCTTTTTTTTCTGTGACTTTTACTGGCTCTGTTTCTTCTCCATTGCCCCTCCCACCGACACACATCGCCCATGTCAGCCATTGCTCATATTCTCTTTACATGATACATATTTTTGTCTAGAATTTATGAGGAAAGTGGACTCCAGTCTAGGAATTTTGAGGAGAAAGAGATTTAATACAGGAAGTTAGAAATGTACGCATTAGGCCGGGCACGGTGGCTCATACCTGTAATCCCAGCACTTTGGGAGCCTGAGGCAGGCGGATCACGAGGTCAGGAGTTCTAGATCAGCCTGGCCAACATAGTGAAACCCTGTCTCTACTAAAAATACAAAAATTATCTGGGCATGGTGGCGCATACCTGTAGTCCTAGCTACTTAGGAGGCTGAGGCAGGAGAATCGCTTGAACCCAGGAGATGGAAGTTGCAGTGAGCCAAGATCGCACCATTGCACTCCAGCCTGGGCAACAGAGTGAGATTCCATCTCAAAAAAAAAAAGAAAAGAAAAGAAAAAAAAGGTACACATTTATAAGGCTGGAGGAAGCCCAAATTATTCCAGAAAGTGGCTGGAAATCTAACAATGACAGCCCACAGGGGTGTGGTAAGGCCACCAATGAGAAGTCAGACAACAGTTGCCAAGGGATGTAAGGACTGCGCCCTCTGAACATCATGAAACTGCCTCACCTTGAAATAATCTACCCTGAAACTATGCAAGAAAGAAATTCTGAGGAATTCGTTCCAGGCTTCTTTCCTATGAGACAAAGGAGAAGGAGGGAACAGACAGGAGCACTGCTGAGTTGACAAAAGACAACCCAGTTGTTCTCAAGGATGTAAACCCACCGCCCTAGAAACACTCATCCCTAATCTGAGCCTTAAATTAAAATAAAATTTAAAAAAAAAAACTGTATCATTCTGATTTTGCCAAGATAATCTCAAACTTGAATCCAAACCAAAATCTTTACAACAGTCTGTCTCCCACTTTTCTCTTCTGACATTGGGATTGTATCCTCCAGAGTCTTTGACTTTTAAATCAGGAGGTCAAATTTTATTTCTTCTTTTTCATAATCTGTGAATCTCATTGTTTTCTACTTTCCATAGTTGATTTTTTTCTTCTCAACCATGCTGCAAGCATAATACTTCAAGTTATAATTACCCATTTCCTATATTTCTATATTCAGATCTCCATGGCTTTGCAGTATATTTGTCAGCCTTTCTGCATGCTATGCAAGCCTAGATTCAAAAATATGGCTCTGCTGATAAAAAACCCTTGTGTAGTTCTCCATGTCCTCAGAATAAAGTCCAAAATTCCCATAAGGCCCTCTGTTCTGCTCCAAATTACGCATGTGTTGTTATCTCTGACAGTCATAATGGGCTTCTCCCTGCAGTGAACACACTGTACTAATGTCCATCTCTTTGATTTATTTATAATTACCATGAACTACAATGCCCTTATCATCTTTTCTCATCAAAATCTGCCCCATCTCAAGTGTGATCTTCCCGTGATCTGCCAGAACTTCAGCCTGCTTTGATGCTTTGCTTTCTCTGAAATCCCGAATCTGTCAACACATACTTTTGCATTTACCCTTATACTATTTTTCAGTGTTGTTTAATTTAATTCATTCATTAATGATTATCATCACTGTGCCAGAAACTGTACTGGGCACTACTTAAATACTCCACGTTCATTTGCTTGGTCTCTCCAACTAAACTGTGACTTCCTTGAGGCCAGGATTATATTTTACATGTTTCTTCTGATCTGTATGTTGTCCAGCCCAACTTATTCTACATACAAGATGTTCAACAGATCCTACTGAATTGTATTAAATTGGTCTCAAATTTGGCAAGAGAAAATAAGAAGACGAATTTATTGAACTAAAAGGGGAAAATAGAATGGAATTAGGAATCATCATTAGACATATCATTGTCAGATTGGTTCATATTAAACCTCAAGCAGAATAATAGCACAGCCTTCACCACAGTAATTTTCTTCAAATTTTGCCCAAACATAACTTTCCAGAAAGAAAGAGATTTTTAAGTTATGCATGTGAGGAGAACTTAACAACACAGGGCAGTTAAATTCTCACACACTTAGTTCATAATATATAAAAGGTAATAGCCCAAAGCTTAATTTTGAATTCTGAAAAATGCATGTATTATTTTTCCTTTAACTGTTCTACCTAAAGAACCCTGCCCTTTGACAAGCTTGTGAACAATGAATTATAAAACAGAGAGAACTTTCTCTTGTCCCGGTAAGTAATAAATGCTTTCTATCTTTCCTAGTAGATCAATCAAATATCATTATGTATTGGCCTACTTTGTTAAATCTTCTTTTAATAATAATAAGGTCTCCCATTTTTTAAAGCTTTATTGACATACAAAATGCACAAATTTAATGTCTATAATTTGATAAGTTGTGACATATGTATACACCCACGAAACCACTACTACAATCAAAATAGTGAATATAAACATCAACCCCCAAATCCTCCCAGAGCCAACCAGTGATCTGTTTTAGTTACTATAGATTAATTTGAATTTTCTAGAGTTTTACATAAATAGAATCATGCAGTATGTACTATTTATTGGTTAGCTACTTTCACTCAGTATAATTCTTTTTTATTTTTCCCACATTATGGTATATAACAATGGGTCATTCCTTTTTGTTGCTAAACTTTTTTCAATCAGCATAACTACTTTGAAATTTATCCATGTTGTTGCGTTTATCAATAGTCTACTCCCTTTTAGTATTGAGTAATAGTCTATTATATAAATATGACACAATTTCTTTATCCATTCATTTGTTCATGGAATTTAGGTTGTTGCCAATTTTTTTGGCTATTGCTAATAAAAGTGTCATAAACACTATGTATAAGCCATCTATGGAAGGAAATACACCTTGTTTTCTCTTGGGTAAATACTTAGGCATAAGTTAGCTGAGTAATATTTTAGGCATATATTAAACAATTTAAGAAATCGTCAAACTGTTTTTAAAGTGGCTTGGCCATTTTATATTCATAGCAATAGTATATGAGAATTCAGTTTCTTCACAACTTCACTAACACTTGGTATTGTCAGACTTTTAAATTTTAGCCTTTCTAGTAAGTGTATAGTGGTATATTGTGGTTTTAACTTAAATTTACCTAATAAATAATGACGCTGAGCATTTTTATAGGTCTATTTTCCATTCGTGTATCTTCATTGTGAAGCGTCTCTTCAAATATTTTACCTATTTTAATTGGAATTTGTTTTGGTATTATTGAAGTTGGAGAGTTCTTCATATATTCTGGATATAATCTGTAATCAGATCTTTTTCAGATATGTGTCTTATAAATATTTTCTTCTAGTCAATGACTTTTAAGATTTTCTTCATGGAAACTTCTAATGAGCACTGTTTTTAAAATTTTGATAAACAATTTACCAATTTCTTATTTTATGGACTGTGCTTTAGTATCATGTTTAAGAAACGTTTGGCTAAGCTGAGGTCAAAAAGATTTTCTAATACATTTTCTTCTAAAATAATTATTGTTTTAGTTCTACATTTGTGTATGTGATTTGTTTCAATTACCTTTGTTCATGTCGTAATGTGTAGATTACAGTCCTTTTTAAAAAAACATTTTTTATATGTGGATTTCTAATAGTTCTGGCACTATTTGTTGAAAAGATTATTGTTTAACCAAAGAATTGTGTTGTATAGTTGTCAGAAATCAGTTGTTCATGTATGTAAGAGTTTATTTTTGTACCCCCTATATTGTTTCATTTATCTATCTTGACACCAGTACCGGTATCACATTCTTGATAGCATCACAAGTTTTGAAATTCATTAGTATTATCCCTTTATTTTTTTGATTTTTCAACTTCTTTATTTTACTATGTTAGATCTTTGACATTTTCATATGCATTTTGGAATTAGCTTGTCAATTTCTACAAAAACACATGCAGAGATTTTGATTGGGATTACACTGAACCTAAAGATCAATTTGGGGCAAATTATCATCTTAACAATATTAAGTGTTTTGGTTCATGGACATGCTATATATCTCCATTTACTTAGGTCTTCCTTAATTTCTGTCAACAGCGTTTTATAGCTTTCCAAGTGCAGGATCCTGCATGTCTTTTTTTAACCCAGAAATACCTCATTTTATTTTATATTTTTGATATTAGTCTAAATGGTATCATTTTATATAATTTCAATTTATGGTTGTTTATTGATAGTGTATAAAAGCTTATTTCGGCATATTGGCTTTGCATTTTTGTACCTTGCCAAAAATCACTTATTAGTTCTAGTAGTGCTTTTGCAGATTCCTTTGGGTTTTCTACATAGGGGATCATGTTGCCTGCAAAAACAGACAGTTTGGATGGCCTTAATTTCCTTTTCTTGCCTTATGTAATAAGAAAATAGTCCTATATATTTACACATCTAGTTACCATTTCCACTTCTCTTCATCCCATTTTGTAAATCCATATTTCCAACTGCCATCATTTTCCATAGATTTCTATTAATATTTCTTGTAGTATGATCTGCAGGTGATTTTTTTTTTTTTAGTTTTTGTGTGTCTGAAAAAGTTTTTTTAATTATTTTTATTTAAAATATATTTTCACACAGTAGAGAATTCTAGGTTGACCTTTTTTTTCTTTCCGTGTAAGATGTTATCCTGCATACTGTTTTTGTCAAGAAATTGGCTGTCATCCCACGTTTGTTCCTCTGCATATCACATGATTTTTTTCTCTGAAGGCTTTAAAGACTTTCTATGTATCACTGGTTTTGAGCAAATCGATTATATTTTGCCTTGGTGTACTTGTGTCTTTTTATATTCTTGGATCTTTTAATATCAATTTTGAAATGTTTTCTAGCATTCTTTCTTTAATCTTTGCTATGCTCCTCTCCCTTGAAGACTCCAATTACTTCTATATTAGACCACTTGAGGTTGTCATAGCTCAATGATTCTCTTTTTTACTGTTTTCCTTTTTCTCTCTGTGTCTTTTCTTTTGTATAATTTATGTTGCTATGTCGGTGAAGTTTCTTAACCTTTCCTTCTGCAGTGGCTAATCTGCTTTTAATTCTATCCAGCATATTTTAATGTCACACATTGTAGTTTTCATTTTTAAAAGTCTGAATATTTTAAAAATTATCTTTCCCATTTCTACTTAATGTTTTGAATACATAGAAAACCTCTATAATTACTCTTCTTAATGTTCTGGTCTGCAAATTTTAACATTTGTGCCAGTTATGGGTCTATTTTGATTGATTATTTTCTTCTCATTATGGATCACATTTTCCTAATTTTTGGAAGGTCTGATAATCTTTGATGGGATGTCAAACGTGAATTTTTTCTTTGTTGGGTGCTGAATATATATGTATTTCTATAAATATTCTTTAGCTTTTTTCTGAATACAGTTAAATTATGTGGAAGCAAAATCTAAGGTCTCGTTTTCATAATTTGTTAGATGCCAGTAACATTTATTCTAAGGTTAATTATTTCCCATTACTGAGATGGGACTTTTCTGAGTACTCCATCCGGTGCCTTGTGAATTATGACATTTTCCAGTCTGGCTAGTGACAACAGGCACTATTCCCAGCCCTCTGTGGTACCAGTAGTTCTTTCTCTAATCCTCTTGGATGTGCTAATCAGTACCCTGCGAATACTCAAAGAGGAAACTCCACATCTGTGGAGTTCTTTATTTATGCATGCTGTTCTTTATTTATGCACCTGGGCTGTACCTAGGTTCTCCCTCCCTTCACCACATCCTGGAAACTCTCTCAAAGCAACAAGCTGGGGAAGCAATAAGACTCACCTCATTTGTTACTAGTTAATTAATTAAAAGTCACTGTCCTTTATTCCCTGACGGCCGATATTTTAAAAATTATTGTTTCAAGTATGTTAATGTTTGTTCTTTGTTTGTTTGTTTATTTCAAGCAGGAGGGTAAATCTGTTCCTTGTTATTTTATCTTGGTTGGAAGTAGAAGTCCTATTTTGCTTCTCTTAATGTTGATGGAGATAAATAGATTTAAGATATTTTTTATCTTAGAGAATTAAAGATGAGATATATATACTTGCCAAATTCTTAGAATAAAATAAGATAAAAAATAAACATATGACAATTCTAGATTGTCCTCGATATAATATTTTTCAAAAATAAATGTGTTCAGACACAAAACAAATGAATATAACTGCTGAATATACACACAAAAATTCATAAATACTAGTTAGCAAAAGGCAGAAATATATTAAAATAACAATACGTCATAACCATAAAATTAAGAATTATTTTGGACATCAGTTAATATTGTAGCTCTCTTATAAAATATTTGAGTACAGACTTGGAATTTTAACAAAACTTGTTCAAATCCCAACAATATCACTTACTTGCTATGTAATTTGGGGCATGTTTCTTACCTCTTTTCATGGGCACTTTATCTTGGCTAAAAAACTGACCTCATTAAGATTATAAGAAGAGTGAATAAAGCACTGTTTGGTACACTTGAACAGAAGTTTTGGAATGCCACTTTTTTTTAAGTTACTTTCTAGAATTGTGTAGAAATTGCAAAGTTAGTGGTGATCTGCTCCAATTTCTCACTCTCCAGGGACTTTTTTTCAGAGATGTGCACTCAGCTTTTACTTTGTACACTACCAGTCAAAGAAATTTGTATATTTAAAAGCTAAAGGATTTAGGGTTAGGTGTGAAAGCATTTTATAAATCTAGGACACTATTATACTGTTAGACTAAAAGTACAATCTGATAGTTCACTCAGACATTTATAAGATTTGACTAAGCTTTAAATGCATTCTGCAGATGCAATCTACAACCGTTTACAGCTAAATGAGTACTTAGCCCATGCTAACCCAGTGTCCTCTGTCCCAGTCAAGAAGAACAGATGGCCTCCTTTACAGCTGTTTCTCCTTGTTGGAATCATTTTAGGCAATGGCTTTTACTTCATTTAACTGTCTCATAATTCATGCATATATTAATTTATACACACAATGAATAGATATGCAACTGATACATAAGACGTATTGCCTAGGCCTATGCAAAATGCTGAGTGGGAAAAAATAGCATGATGTTTGCTCCCAAGAAAGACCAGACAGACAAGCAAAGAAAAAAAAAAAAAAAGGCTGGGCCCCAGTGGCTCACGCCTGTACTCAAGTACTTTGGGAGAAGGAAGTGGGTGGATTGCTGGAGCTCAGGAGTTCAAGACCAGCCTGGGCAACACGGTGAGCCCCTGTGTAGCCTGGCATGGTGGCTCATGCCTGTAATCCCAGCACTTTGGAAAGCTGGGGCAGGAGGATTGCTTGGGCTCAAGAGTTTGAGACCAGCCTGGGCAACATGGTGAAACCCTGTCTCTACCAATAATATAAAAAATTTGCTGATGTGGTGGCACGCGCCTAAGGTCCCAGCTACTCAGCAGGCTGAGGTGGGATGATTGCTCGAGCCCGGTGGGGGTGGGCAGAGGCTGCAGTGAGCCAAGATAATGCCAGTGCACTCCAGCCTGGGTGACAGAGTGAGACTCTGTCTCAGAAAAAAAAAAAAAAAATATATATATATATATATATACACACACACACACACACATATATATATATATTTCATGCATGTCCATGTGAAGAGACCACCAAACAGGTTTTGTGTGAGCAACAAGGCTGTTTATTTCACCTGGGTGCAGGCGGGCTGAGTCCGAAAAGAGAGTCAGCGAAGGGAGATAGGGGTGGCGCCGTTTTATAGAATTTGGGTAGGTAAAGGAAAAAGGGGGGTTGTTCTCTGGTGGGCAGGAATGGGGGTCACAAGGTGCTCATTAGGGGAGCTTTTGAGCCAGGATGAGCCAGGAGAAGGAATTTCACAAGACAATGTCATCAGTTAAGGCAGGAACAGGCCATTTTCACTTCTTTCGTGGTGGAATGTCATCAGTTAAGGCAGAAACCGGCCATCTGGATGTGTACGTGCAGGTCACAGGGGATATGATGGCTTAGCTTGTGCTCAGAGGCCTGACATTCCTGTCTTCTTATATTAATAAGAAAAATAAAATGAAATAGTGGTAAAGTGTTGGGACGGCGAAAATTTTTGGTGGTGGTATGGAGAGATAATGGGCGATGTTTCTCAGGGCTGCTTTGAGCGGGATTAGGGGTGGTGTGGGAATTTAGAGTGAGAGAGATTAAGCTGAAGGAAGATTTTGTGGTAAGAGGTGATATTGTGGGACTGTTAGAAGAAACATTTGTCATTTAGAATTATTGGCGATGGCCTGGATACGGTTCTGTATGAATTGAAAAACTAAACGGAATAAGAGAAGGAGAAAAACAGGTATTAAAGGTCTAAGAATTGGGAGGACACAGGACATCTAATTAGAGAGTGCCTAAGGAGATTCAGCATAGTCCTGCCAGCAAATATTATTTATTTACTTTAAGAGTTTAGAGTGGCAGTTTGGGGATAGCACCAGGAGATATCAGCTGTGATGGCTTGGAAAAACAGTGTAAACCGGCAGTGTAAACAAGAGCAGGGCATGTATGAGTAGTTGAGAACGGTGAATAGGAGTATGACCAGACAGAAGATAGTAGGGATGACAAGTTTTTGGGGGCACAGTCCAAGTTGGTCTGGTGAGACTGGGGCTTAATAAAAAGGAGCGTCCATACAGGAGCTCAAATGGGCTGTACATTGTAGCATTCTGAGGACAGGCCTGAATTCTGAGAAGGGAAAGTGGTAAAAGTATTGTCTAGTCCTTTTTAAGTTGGTGGCTGAGCTTGGTGAGGTGTGTTTTTAAAAGACCATTAGTCCATTCTACCTTTTCTGAAGACTGAGGACCGTAAGGGATATAAAGGTTTCACTGAATACCAAGAGCCTGAAAAAATGTTTGGCTGATTTGACTAATAAAGGCCGGTCTGCTATCGGACTGTATAGAGGTGGGAAGGCCAAACCAAGCAATTATGTCTAACAGAAGGGAAGAAATAACCACGGTGGCCTTCTCAGACCCTGTAGGAAAGGCCTCTACCCATCCAGTGAAAGTGTCTACCTAGACTAAGAGGTATTTTAGTTTTCTGACTCAGGGCATGTTGAGTAAAGTCAATTTGCCAGTCCTGGGCAGGGGCAAATCCTCGAGCTTGATGTGTAGGAAAGGGAGGAGGCCTGAACAATCCCTGAGGAGTAGTAGAATAGCAAATGGAACACTGAGAAGTGATTTCTTTGAGGATAGATTTCCAGGATGGAAAGGAAATGAGAGGTTCTAAGAGACGGGCTAGCGGCTTATAACTTACGTGGAAGAGGTTAGGAAAAGACGACAGAATAGAATGGGCCTGTGAGGCTGGAAGGAGATATTTTCCTTGGTCTAAGAACCATTTGCCTTGTATGGGAAGAGATTGATAGGTGGAAGTTTCAGCGGGGGAGTAGGTGGGAGGGACTGATGTGAAGGAGAAAAACTGGCCTTGAGGGACAGAAATTGGAAAGCTAGCTTCTTGTCTAGCCACCTTATCAGCATAAGCGTTGCCTAGAGCAATGGGATCTGACACCTTTTGATGGTCTTTGCAGTGAATGACTCCAGCTTCCTTTGGAAGTAAAGCGGCCTTGAGCAGAGTTTTTATTAAAGAGGCATTAATGATGGAGGACCCTTGCATAGTGAGGAAACCTCTTTCAGCTTATATAACAGCATGGTGGTGCAGAATATGAAAGGCATATTTAGAGTCAGTATAAATATTGATGCGTAGTCCTTTTGCAAGAGTGAGGGCTTGAGTTAAGGCAACTAATTCGGCTTGCTGAGAGGTAGTGGAGCGGGGTAGAGCAGTAGCCTCAATGACAGATGTGGAAGATACTATAGCATAGCCTGCCTTTGCTGGTTAGTGGCGATTAGGCCTGGTGGAACTGCCATCAATAAACTAAATGTGATCAGGGTGAGGAACAGGAAAGAAGGAAATATGGGGAAATGGAGTGAATGTCAGGTGGATCAGAGAGATACAGTCATGAGGGTCAGGTGTGGTATCAGGAATAATGTGGGAGGCCGGACTGAAGTCCGTGCCAGGAACAATGGTAATTGTGGGAGACTCAACAAAGAGTCAGTATAGCTGAAGGAGCCGAGAAGCAGAAAGTATATGCGTCAGGTATGAGGAAGAAAATAGATTTTGGAAGTTATGAGAACTGTAGAGAGTGAGTTGAGCATAGTTTGTGATTTTTAGAGCCTCTAAAAGTATTAAAGCAGCAGCAGCCACTGCACGCAGACATGAGGGCTAGGCTAAAACAGTAAGGTCAAGTTGTTTGGACAGAAACGCTACAGGGTGCGGTCCCAGCTCTTGTGTAAGAATTCCAACCACACTAACTATGCCTAGGGAGGAAAGGAGTTGTTTTTTTATAGAAGGGATTGAGGTTTGGGAGATTAGTCAGACACGATCAGCGCGGAGAGCACATGTGTTTTTACGAGAATTATGCCAAGATAGGTAACAGATGAGGAAGAAATCTGGGCTTGACTGAAGTAATGGGGGCTGTCTGTGAAGCCTTGTGGCAGTACAGCCCAAGTAATTTGCTGAGCCTGATGGGTGTCAGGGTCAGTCCAAGTGAAAGCGAAGAGAGGCTGGGATGAAGGGTGCAAAGGAATAATAAAGAAAGCATGTTTGAGATCCAGAACAGAATAATGGATTGTGGAGGGAGGTATTGAGGATAGGAAAGTATATGGGTTTGGCACCATGGGGTGGATAGGCAACACAATTTGGTTGATAAGGCGCAGATCCTGAACTAACCTGTAAGTCTTATCTAGTTTTAGGACAGGTAAAATGGGGGAATTGTAAGGAGAGTTTATAGGCTTTAAAAGGCCATGCTGTAACAGGTGAGTGATAACAGACTTTAATCCTTTTAAAGTGTGCTGTGGGATGGGATATTGGCATTGAGCAAGGTTAGAGTGATTAGGTTTTGATGGGATGGTAAGGGGTGCATGATCGGTCGCTAAGGAGGGAGTAGAGGTGTCTTATCCTGGTAGGTTAAGGTGGGAAGATACAAGGGGAGAATGTTAAGGAGGCTTTGAACTGGGGGAAAAGGCGGCAATGAGGTGTGGCTGTAGCCCTGGAATAGTCAGGGAAGCAGATAATTTAGTTAAAGTGTCTCGGCCTAATAAGGGAACTGGGCAGGTGGGGATAACTAAAAAGGAGTGCTTAAAAGAGTATTGTCTGAGTTGGCACCAGAGTTGGGGAGTTTTAAGAGGTTTAGAAGCCTGGCCATCAGTACCTACAACAGTTATGGAGGCAAGGGAAACAGGCCCTTGAAAAGAAGGTAATGTGGAGTGGGTAGCTTCCATATTGATTAAGAAGGGGACGGACTTACCTTCTACTGTGAGAGTTACCTGAATCTCGGTGTCCGTGATGGTTTAGGGGGTTTCCGAGGTGATCGGGCAGTGTCAGTCTTCAGCTGCTAAACCGAGAAGATCTGGGAAGGAGTCAGTCAGAGAGCCTTGGGCCAGAGTTCCAGGGGCTCTGGGAGTGGCTGCCAGGTGAGTTGAACAGTCCGATTTTCAGTGGGGTCCTACACAGATGGGAGGTGGCTTAGGAGGAATCCCGGGCTCTGGGCATTCCTTGGCCCGGTGGCCAGATTTCCCACACTTGCAGCAAGCTCCTGGGAGAGGAGGTTCTGGAGGAATGCCTGGCTGCTGTGGTTCAGGCGTTTGGAAGTTCTTGTGTGTGGGAGATGTGGCTGGGGTTTGTCTCATAGTGGAGGCAAGGAATTGCAACTTTTTTCTATTATTGTACACCTTGAAGGTGAGGTTAATTAAGTCCTGTTGTGGGGTTTGAGGGCTGGAATTTAATTTTTGGAGCTTTATTTAAAGTCGGGAGCGATTGGGTAATAAAATGTATATTGAGAATAAGATGGCCTTTTGACCTTTTAGGGTCTAGGGCTGTAAAGTGTCTCAGGGTTGCTGCCAAACGAGCCATGAACTGGGCTGGGTTTTTCATATTTGATGAAAAAGAGCCTAAACGCTAACTGATTTGGGAGAGGTCCGATAAAGAAAAAGGGGCATTAACCTTCACTATGCCTTTAGCCCCAGCCACCTTTTTAAGAGGAAATTGCTGGGCAGGTTGGGGAGGGCTAGTCGAGGAACGAAACTGTAAGCCGGACGGAGTGTGAGGAGGGGAGGTGATAAAAGGATTATAGGGTGGAAGAGCAGAGGCTGAGGAAGAATTGGGACTTAGCTCAGCCTGGCAAGGAGGGGAGAAGTCAGGTGGGTCTGTAGAAAAGGAAGATTAGAAAGACTCAGCAACACTTAGGGTTGGGACTGAGGGGACAGGCAGGAGGGAAAGATGGAAGATCTGGGATGAGTTGCATTGGGAACAGAGACTAGCGAGGGACCAATGTGTAAAAGAATGCCTGGACGTCAGGCACCTCAGACCATTTGCCCATTTTACGACAAGAATTATTTAGATCTTGTAGGATGGAAAAATTGAAAGTGCTGTTTTCTGGCTATTTGGAACCACTGTCGAGTTTGTATTGGGGTCAAGCAGCATTGCAGAAGAAAATAAGGCATTTAGGCTTTAGGTCAGGTGTGAGTTGAGGAGGTTTTAGGTTTTTAAGAACACAGGCTAAGGGAGAAGAAGGGAGAATGGAGGGCGGAAGCTTGCCCCTAGTGAAAGAGGCAAGCCTAGAGAAAAGAGAGAGTAGAGACACGGAGAGAAGAGGTCGGGGGGGTTCTTGCCCCCTAGAAAAGCGGGAAAGGGGTTGGGGCATGGAAATAAGGGGTTGGGGTGCAGAGATAAGAGGTCGGGGCATGGAAATAAGGAATCGGGGCACAGAGATAAGAGGTCAGGACTCGGAAATAAGGGATTGGGGGGTTCTTGCCCCCAGAAAAGCAGAGAAGGGGTAGAGACACGGAGAGAAGGAGTTGGGGGGTTCTTGCCCCCTAGAAAAGCAGTACTTGCCGCTAAGGGTGAAGGAGAAGGGGTTGGGGTGTTCTTGCCCCCTAGAAAAGCGGAGAAGGGGTACAGACACGGAGAGAAGGGGTTGGGGGGTTCTTGCCCTCTAGAAAAGCAGTACTTGTTGCTAAGGGTGAAGGAGAAGGGGTTGGGGAGTTCTTGCCCCCTAGAAAAGCAGAGAAGGGGTACAGACATGGAGAGAAGAGGTTGGGGGATTCTTGCCCCACCGAAAAGCGGTACTTGCCACTAAGGGTGAAGGACCAAGGCAGGCGTCCCCGCATGGTCAGACACCTCTGAAATGTGGGTGAATAATCAGGCAGGCGTCCCCGCGTGATTAAACACCAAGGGAAGACTGTCTTCCCGAGTCCATGACTGGCGCCGGAGTTTTGGGTCCACAGATAAAACGCGTCTCCTGTCTCTACCAGAAAAGGAAAGGAACTGAAATAAAGAGAAGGGAGAGATTGAAGGGTGGAGCCAAGATTGAAAGGAGAAAGTGGTTGAGGGATAGTGACAGAGGTTGGAGAAGAGAGTAAGAAGAGGCTGCTTACCCGATTACAATTGGTGAGATGTTCCTTGGGTTGGTGGGTCTGAGGACCCGAGGTCGTAGGTGGATCTTTTTCATGGAGCAAAGAGCAGGAGGACAGGGAATTGATCTCCCAAGGGAGGTCCCCCGACCCGATTCACAGCACCAAATTTCATGCGCGTCCGAGAGAAGAGACCACCAAATAGGCTTTGTGTGAGCAACAAGGTTGTTTATTTCACCTGGATACAGGCGGGCTGAGTGCGAAAAGAGAGTCAGCTAAGGGAGATAGGGGTGGGGCCGTTTTATAGGATTTGGGTAGGTAAAGGAAAAAGGGGGTTTTTCTCTGGCGGGCAGGAATGGGGGTCACAAGGTGCTCATTCGGGGAGCTTTTGAGCCAGGATGAGCCAGGAGAAGGAATTTCACAAGACAATGTCATCAGTTAAGGCAGGAACAGGCCATTTTCACTTCTTTTGTGGTGGAATGTCATCAGTTAAGGCAGGAACCGGCCATCTGGATGTGTACATGCAGGTCACAGGGGATATGATGGCTTAGCTTAGGCTCAGAGGCCTGACTATATATATATAAATTGAAAATACAAACATCAAACTAGATGTCATGGTAACAAATTAATGCTGAGCTCCAAGAAGAATGAATTGTTGTGGACTAGAGTAGTCAGGAGAAACTTTATGTAATAGGTGGCTGCTGAGCTGGGACTTCAAAGTTGAGTACAAGCTGAAATTGTGGAGATGAGGTTATGCCAGCGAAGAACCATGGTGAGAGCAAAATCAAAGAGACACAGGATATATGGGATGTTAGAGGCAATGAGTGGACTAGGATTGGTCCCGCTGGCTGGTTTCTAGTGATATTTGGGAAAGTATTAAGGGAGATAGATTTGGAAAAATAATCAGGTAGTGGAAGACTTTATTCTGCAGGTACTGAGGAGTGTGGCAGAGATTTGCTAGTTGACACCAGTACTCATTACCCATTCTTTCTGTGTGGTTATTGAAATTCCTGGTTTAACCCCATGCATGAGTGTTCGGAACAAAAAGCATTTACGACCCTTCCTTGTAGCTGTGTGGTGTCAATGAAAGTGGTGTGTGCTTCTGAGTAGGTCCTTAAAGGGAAGAGGTATGCTTCCTTCCCTTTAACTTTCCCATTGTCTGGCCTATTGTGTGAAATGTGGAAGTAGGCTGCTGCTTGGGTCCATGTGAGCAAAGCAAACACCTCAGCATTGTAGAGTAGCCAGAGAGAAGGATCCCGAGTCCCAGACACCTTCAGGCAGCCATAGTTCGGGTTACTCACATATGCATTTTGTGAGCTAAAATTTCACTTCTATTTTGTTTAAGCCACTGTATTTTGAGATCTCTAATGTAGCAGCCAAAATTTTGAATTGAGCTATTGCTTCCTCGTAGTCCTCATGGTAGCCAGGCAAGGCCTAGGGTGGCCAGTGGCCCCTGAGCTTCACGTATCCTAGCGTGTCTTATAAATAACATATACATGAATGAGTTGGGAAGCTCTGCCTTTCTTACAACAAGGAAACTCTGGAAGTGTTCGAGTAAGGAAGCAGCAAGATAAGAATAAAGTTTCACAAGAATTAATCTGAGTGATAGTTAACAGATCAGTGTTGCCTGGGGCTAGGAGAGGGGAATGCAGGATTTATCACAGATGGGCAAGAGGAAACTTTTTGACATGATGAAAATGTTGTAGATCTCGATTGTTGTTGTGGTTACATGAGTATATATAGTTGCCAAAACTAATTAACTATATACTTGAAAGGGGTATATTTATTAGGGGGGTGTGTGTGGGTGTATGTGTGTGTGTATATATATAGTATGTTTATATATATATGTATATAAAATCTCAATAAAGTTGATTAAAGAACTTAATTTGGGCTGGGCATGGTGACTCATGCCTGTAATCCCAGCACTTCGGGAGGCTGAGGTGGGCGGATCATGAGGTCAGGAGTTCAAGGCCAGCCTGGTCAACATAGTGAAACCCCATCTCTACTAAAAATACAAAATATTAGCCAGGCGTGGTGATGCATAGCTGTAATGCCAGACATTTGGGAGGCTGAGGCAGGAGAATCGCTTGAACCTGGGAGGCAGGGGTTGCAGTGAGCCGAGGTTGCACCACTGACTTCAGCCTGGCTGACAGTGAGAGACTCTGTCTCAAAAAAAACAGAACTTAATTTGCCTGTGTGTGTATGGGTGTGTACAAGATATTTTAGATAATTTATACTTGTTCTTGGGAAATAATAGTAGGAATGAGGTTAGACAAGAGCATCATTTTGATTTGGCCTGGTGATATTGATTTACATGTAGGAGAATTTGGCTTTTCTAGGTAAAGAATCATCTGAGCTTCACCACAGGCTGGTGAAGATACCATGCCACAAAATGGGGAAAGTGGAAGTATAGCTCTGCCACATATTAGCTAAGTAAATTTATTCAGTCTCTTGGAGTCCCTCTTGTTCATTTGTAAAATAAAGTGGGGTACCTGCAAATTGCAAATGAGTTGTGAAGAACAGAGAAAATAAGTGTAAAGCACCTCCTACATGTGCCTGGTACCTAGTACGCACCCCTGAAAGTATGAGGTAAAGAGTGATTGCAATTAACACATAAAAATAGAAAAAGAAAAGCTTTCAAGATCAAGATGATACCAAAGATTCTCCTATATATGTTTCTAGGATGTGAGGAAATGAGAACTCAGTTCACAGGGGAGACGAATCTGCTTGTAAATCTCAGGATGACAATAGGAAGGGGGTTGGGTGAAGCAACATAGCAGTTGGCAGTGTTTTAAAAAAGGGGCAGCTTCTTTGCCAGAGAAGATTCAGTAGTATAGTGATTTCTTCTTTCTTTACCTCCCTTGACTCATCCACAGGAGAGGGAATTCAGACAAAAGGAAGCTTCTGTGGCAATCTATTTAAGATTCTCCTCATATAAGATTTGGTTCCCAGCCCATTTTCTGTCAGGCTTCCTGAGATGGGAAAGCAATGCATAAAAATTCTCAGGCTTGACAGTGAATTCTCCTGAGCTCCAGACTGAAATTTACAGCTGCCTGTAGACATCTCCATCTGCATGTCCTGCAGGCATCTCCAACTCTGTGTCTCAGACCAAATTAATTACCCTCTCATACTCGTTCCCCTCCAGTCTTCCATCTAGGTTAATGCCATTGCCAATTTGCCAGGCGCAAAATCCAGAAATTTCAGTACTTTTACTTCTTGTCCCACACTCCCTGAGGTCTAGCTACTGCCAATTTTTGTGGATTCACCCTGTTGTGATCTGTTTTATGCACTCTGTTTTTTGACTTCCATTGTCCTGGTGAGGATCCTTATCCCTCTCCAGGACCACAACAACAACAATCTATTCAGTCTCCTGCCAGGGCCTGCAGTGTGTACAACTCTCAAGTGCTCCACTTACCTAGGCTGTGGTCAATGGTGGCCCACCCACCCAGGAGTTGCAAAATAAGTATAACTGTCTCCTGGTCCCCTCTTTCTCACTTGGCTAATCCAGTTAAATTAATGAAATATTCATCATTTCTCTTTCTGAAATTGCTTTGGTGACTTTACTTTGGACCTACAGAACAAAGCACCCAAACTCAAATTTCATTCATTTCCTCTCCCATGGCATCTCTTCAAGCATTCTATGATCTAACCACATTGAACCATAAGTCATAACTCCAAAATAATGTATACTTTTTAACCTCAAACTCACGGCTCATGGAACGTTTTCCACGAGCCAGCTAGACTCCACTGCTCCTTCTGATCCAGCTTGAACGCCATCTCCTTGGCATAGCTGCCTTAATTCCACTCTACTCCATCTCTTATTCTTAAGAAGGGCCCCACTCACTGCATATTCCCTTATTTATTTTTCCTGTGGTTAGCACAAGTGTCTCTAACCCAGATTCTACAGTGTTTAAGGACAGACATCATCTCTTGTTGCCATCTCTGAGTCTCCAGGGTACTTTGAATGGACTGTTAACCAGTCTAAAAATAATCTTATATTTCTACTTTTAAAAAATGGTGATTTTTTTTTTTTTTTTTACCAAAGAAAGCTTTTAAAAATTCCCAAAGAAACAGTTAACAGTTTTGTTTGCAATGTACCCAAACAGTGAACTCCCTCAGCTCTACTGCATTAAATATACTTTTTTAACTCCCTTGCAGTTTTATTATTCCAGGTGCACTGCTACCATAAGAGGCTTTGTGGGCTACTGCTATAAATGTCATTCATTCCCATCAAGCAAGTGTATCATATACAAAACAATTGTCTAAATTTATGTTGACCATTCTAGAGGGTAGTATATCAGGTAATACATCAAAATATCTGAGGTCTAAAAATGTAGAAAGCAACTTTTATAATTTGAGGACTTTTTATTTTACTGAGCCCAACATATTATATGCTTGCTCTTGCTGTGACTGTAAGACATATCAAAAAAAGCAGCAGCTAAATTTGACCATTATACAAATAATTCAAACAAAACTCATATATAGCTATCTCAGTTACGTGGGTATTTTAGGTGAAATTACAGGGATTTGGGGTATTGAGGAAGTTATTAAAAGGGATGCTTTTGGCTCTGATTGAACAAGTAATGTACTCGGTTTTCATTAAAATCTATGGAAGATTTTAAACATGGCAGTCAATTTCAAGGATTGTATTCCTTAACTCATTTGAAGAGAATTTGAAATTAACTAAGAGACTCATAGTCTCTTAAAAATTAATAAGTTATAAAACTGTGATATGCAAACATTGAAAAGATAAATGAACACAAATGGGCATATTTTTATATTATCTCAAACAAGTATATTATTTAACATTTAGGTAAAAAGCAAAAGTGAAAAATGGGCATCTTTTTGACTCTTCTCAGTGAAAATACATATTCTTATAGGTCCATTCCGGAGTTTGGAAATCAATATTAATACTTTATGCAATCATTCTTTCTCATGTTTTTCTCCCCTTGATAATCTTCTCAAGTGGCATAAGCTTGTAATGTATTAAAAAGTAGGCAGAGACAAATCATTACTCTCTAGAAAATATTTATTGACACATTTTAATTTTCTTTCCATATTCTGAGAAATAAACAAAATACACAAAATACAGTAAAATGCACTTTTCCCATTTCAAATAAATATACTATACTCTTGTAAAAAAATTTAATAATCTGTGTAATTTGCCACAGTATATTAATCAGTGAAATAAAACAAAGAATCTCTAAATTGTCATGTTTTAATGATTCTCACAAGCATTTTTCTGGAGAAAAAGAACACTATTTTCTGTAGAATTTATATTGACTTGGAGACTACTGCTTCTTGTTTGGAGAAGGCAAAGATAAGCTTTTTAAAAAGTGTTTAGTGTCAAAAAGAGTCTTCATTTGGGAGAAAAACAGCATACAAGTCCTTTCTGAATCAACTAAGTTATGTGCAAATTTTCTTGTTAATACTTCCTAAAGACCAGACTACATTCTGAATAATGATTCCTATGTATCACACTGGTAATTTTCAAAATTAGTGGTTAAGTATTTAAATAACAGTTATATGTGTAATATAAGCCCAGGACAGAACAGTAAGCTCTATTAACAGGAAAGGCTAAAAATAATGATGCTATACAGGACAAATTTTCCTTTTCATAATGGTTATTCTTAACATTATCAGAATGAAATCGACTGAATTATACAGATTTAACACAGACTTATATACAAAAAGATCCCTGATCAGCTTAAGACAATGTGTTAGCTTGCTCTTTTAAGTGGTAAGAATATTTTAGTAACCAGCAAAAATCACATTTAGGTAGTCACCAATATTGAAAGTTTTCTGATATATAATTTATTTAGCATCAGAAGAATAGATCGCTGAGTAATAAAAGTTATTAGTATTTTCTAACTTCCTATGTTAGCATTTAATTAGTACTTTATATACTAGTTGGTAGAAGTAAATCAACCTTTACTATGGCTCCAGTCCCACCATATGTGACTCGTTTGCATGGATGAGGAAATGCTAATCAAACCATGCTGCTTCAAAACATAACTGTGTTCAGTAAAATTCATACACAGGCTACAAAGTGGGTATGACATCTGTCTTCAGCATTTTAAGGGCATCAATTATTGTCCAGGTGGTGACTTATGACATGAAACTTTTCCATCCTTATTTTAAAGCATAGAATAGTATATGCTTAGGTGTTATTTTATGGCAACATTTTTATTTCTACATATTTCTGAAACACATAGTATGTACTCAAAAATTCACAAGTCCAATAAAACAAGTTTGTGGTTTTCTTCTGTGACATTTCTTTTTATAATTCCTCCATCTCAAAGTGTGTATTAAAGCTGTTTGCCATGGATGTGTGTTCAAAGATTCTTGACAGGCTTGGTTTCAACAGTTCTACTGAGGGACATGACAGGTGCTGAGAGTTGTCATTCTTCAAGGACATCATTTGGTCTGTCCCAGGCTCCCTTCTATCATAATACAGAGCCCAGAGCAGAGTAATGGTGAGAATCATGGCCAGGATTTGTGTCACCCCAATGGAGATTCCCAGAAACCTCAGCACCTGCAGTTGTTTGGTTCCTCTCAAAAAGGAATACATTTTCTTCCCACAACCCTGTAAAAGAAATACATGGTCAACATTACTTTAGATATGTTACAGAAGGCCAAAAATAGTTAATGAAAGCAAACAATCTGTATCAGTTAATGAAATCAGACTACTTGGATCATAAAGTTTAAGACAGTGGTTCTCAGGGAAAGCTGATGAGAAGGAGAGAGGGAGGTGTGTAGCTTTTGAAAAGCCTGTCCAGCTGATTCCGATGAGCCAACCCCTTCTTTTGTCTCTCTCAAAACCTGAAATTGAGACCCACTGACATAAAACCCAACATCTAAAGCAGGGGTTGACAAACTTGTTTTCTTTTTTTAGAGAGACAGATAGTAAATATTTTGGGCTCTGTGGGCCATATGGTCTCTATGGCAACTACTCATCCCTGCCACTGTCACAAGAAAGCAGCCATAGATGGTAAGTGAATGAATGAATGTGGCTGGGTTTCAGTGAAACTTCAAACACATAAAAAGGCATTAGGCCAGATCTGGCACACAATGCTTATGATTTAATAATACTTAACACCGGTTTGGTAAAGTCGCTTCTCTGGCCGCCTTAACCTATTTGATACAAACACAAGAAATTTGCACAAACACAGACACACACATACATTCTGTGGGAAACTAACATAGACATCACAAAGACAACTCACCAAAATTTAAGTATTTTACAAAGAGTTCCACTCAAGTATTCTATAAGAGCTCATTCACTCTTAGATTTATGTGTTGTTTTAATAAGCATCTTTATATGACACAGTGATACAGGAGATAGAAATTATTTAGGCAGATAGTGAGGGTAAAAGAGTCCTCAGTGGAATTTCCCTTTTAACAAAAAGCAGCTCCAAAATCATTAATAGAACTGCCTGAAAAATCGAGCTGTAGACATAGACAAGCAAGCTGGAAGCTTGCACAGGTGAATGCCAGCAGCTGTGCCAACAGAAAAGGGCTACCTGGGGGCCACATATGTTCAACATGGAGGGTCCATCGTCCCTTGTCTTTGTGTATACAGTAAAGAAACAGGTAATATGGTGCCAGCCAAGTAGAGGACCATCTGCACAATAAAAGATTAGGGTGGGGGGTGGCCAGATTTTCATGCACTATGCGAATGGTACACCTGATCTGACCAATCTTTCGTGCCCTGTGTAAATCAGACTCCGCCTCCTCAAGCTCATCTTTAAAACCTATTGCATTTTGCTGTGGACCGGAAAACCCACTCGGGAACCCTCTCTGCAGGAGAGACTTCTTCTCTTTCTTGTGCCTATTAAACCTCCACTCTTAACCTCACTCCTTGTGTGTTCGCATCCTTGATTTCCTTGGCCCAAGACAACTAACCTTGGGTATTACCCCAGATGAACAATGCCACTTCAACGGTATAGTATAATGGTTAAGATCATGAACTGCTATGTCATTTGGGGCAAGTTACTTAATCTCTCTGTGCTTCAGTTTTCTTGTCTAAAAACATAGATGGTAATAGTGCTTACCTGTCTGAGATGTTGGGAGGATTAAACGCACAGACACATTTTAACACTTAGAATAGTGCCTCATACATGTTAAGAACCCAGTAGGTACAATCTCTTGTCTGATGTGTCAGTTCACAGATTAGAAAGTAGAAAGATCAAATTAAAAATAGATGGAAAATCTATGATTAGCAGATATTAATGGAAAAGTATGAGGCACAACACTTCATGAAAGAGTATGAAAACACCAGAAGCACAGCATTATGTCACCAGTGAGTACTTCTGCACAGAGCAAGGTGGCTGCTACTGTTTTACAGGACAATGAGATAACTGTCCAAAATGATTACTTGCTCCTGAGACATTAGATCATTAGCTTCCTGATGAAGCAGAGAAATATTTTACATAGCTTGGGAAGAGTCACCTCAAAATTTGTTAAGTTAAAAAGGTTTGGCTTCAGACATCTGGAAAATTAATTTGCACGGCAACTTCATTTAACATCATTACCAAATAATGTGGCACTATTTTCTCACATCTATCTTTGAAGAAATTGATATAAAACAGCCTTGGATCATGTTTAGCTGATTCCTTACCTATGTGCTCAGTATTTAGTACAAAAATGGACTTTTAGTGAATAATTAGCATGAATATATTCATATTTTAGTAATAATAATTATAATAGATTTCAGAATTAGAGCTAAACTGGCTGGGCGTGGGGGCTCACGCCTGTAATCCCAGCACGTTGGGAGGCCAAGGCGGGCAGATCACTTGAGGTTTAGAGTTTGAGACCAGTCTGGCCATCACGGTGAAACACTGTCTCTACTAAAAATACAAAAATTAGCTGGGCATGGTGGTGCATGCCTGAAATCCCAGCTACTTGGGAGGCTGAGACATGAGAATTGCTTGAACCCAGGAGGCAGAGGTTGCAGTGAGCTGAGATCGCCCCACTGGACTCCAGCCTGGGCAACAGAGGGAGACCTTGTCTCAAAAAAAAAAAAAAAAAAAAAAGATTTAGAGGTAAACCATTCAAGGATACAAAATTTCAGTTAGGAGGAATAAGTTCAAGAGGTTTACAATACAACGTGGTGACTATAGTTAATAACAATGTATTAGTTATTCAAAAAAGTAAGCCATTCAATAAATATATATGCCGATGATTCAACTCTGTGAAATGCTGTCAGTCAATTACTTGATTTTTACCCTTTCAATAGTCTCTGGGGCTTAAATTGTATCTATATTGGCTTAAGATCTCCTACCTCTTTAGACTAATTCATTTTAAGCTAAGAAACTGTGCCAGAAAAGTAATGTTTCCTTTTCAAATCTGTGAATAAAACAAGGCAGAGGTTGATAATTAAGTACAGTATATCATGTTTCATATCTTGGCACTGTTTAAAGTCTATTTCAGTTTATCTGAAACAATCACATTTATTTTTAAAATGGTACAGTAAATTCTATCACCTAGGATGGTTGGGGAATGAGACCTATTAATACTGAACACTTTAGAATGGGAGGGGTCCTTGGAAGTCATGAATTCAACTTATTATCTTTTAAAAACATGGCAAAAAAGCACTTGTAGAGTGACATAGCAAAACTGGCATGGGAAGGACCTCCAAAGAATCTCTACTCATGTAATCAATGAAAACACTGGCAAAAAACCTGTTAACCTCAATTTTTCTAGAATTCTGGAAATTAACCAAAGTCTTGCGGCAATCTGAGGAGCGTTTATTCACGAAAAGCTGCTGAATCTCTTAGGAACAGCAAGTGCTATGGAATTACCATTTGCCCTATTCCCATCCCTGCTCCCCTCAGCAGCCTAGAAAGCCAAGAGCCTGCAATCCTGGTGAGAACTGGCAGCCTAGCCGCCACCAGAGGGCGCAGAATGGGGTTGCAGCTCCTTCAAGGCGCCTCTCCCGGAGGATTGCTACTGTATGGCTGGTCTGGCCTGGAAGACCCCACTCAGGAGGATGTCTTTATTTGACCTGAACTTGAAGCTCGACTAGGGAACAGCCTCCGGTCCCTCCCTCTCCAGGAGGTTACCAACGACAGTTAGAGGTAACTATTGATCTCTGAGGCTGCCTGAGGCAGTTGGTAACAGTTGTGCACATGGGGGCTTGACAAGCTCTGACATATTCGTGGAGATCTCGAAAATTACACACATGAATAGGGCTGTGCTTAGGTTCAGGGGCTGTGCATAGTCCCAGGAAAGACCTGCAAAATCCTAAGATCTCTCCTCTGGCTGACCTTGAAGCTCTGTGCACCCTTGGTAAAGGCCGGGAGACTCACTGGTTCTAGGCATCTAAGGAAATCTCTGTTCATTCATTAACTGACCACTAAGCTAACTGAGTAGAAACTTCAATGACCACATGTGACAAAGAATACAGCCTTTACAGAATTAGTTTAGAAAATGCCATCGAACCAACAACTAAACAGAGCAAACGCTGGAGAGGTGGAAAAATCTGATTTTCAGAGCTGTCACATTATATTATTTAAAATGTCCTGTTCTCTTAAAGAAAAACAGTTATAAGACATGCAAAGAAACAAAGTATGACTCACAGGGGAATAAAAAAACAATGAATGAAATTGCAGTTCTAATGAGAGGGACTCCTCGCCTCACTAGACAGCCCTGTCCACACCGGAACAACACTAATTTTTAACAAGCACTCCCTTGTTGGAACCTGCCTTCTTTGTAAGGATGCACTGGTTCTAACTCCGCTCTCAACCCTTCCCTTTTCCATAAGGTAGACAGTCATAGCTGAAGAATCAATTATCCCTTTCTCTTTAATTATTCTCCTCTCCAGGCTAAACAGTCCTAGTTTTCAAGTTTTCCAAATATGTACACTTAATCTTTCTGTTGATCCTTTTCTAGACTGTGTTGATTCTGTCAATGTTTCTTTGAAAATGACATTGATTTGTAACTTTAAAAAACTATAAAATGCAATGACATATTAAGACAATCAAGGTGAAAATGACTTTGGATTCCAATGACAAAACAGCTTTTTTGGTTGCCCAGAAATGTAGACATGCAATTGTACTGACACATCACATAGTTGGGACTTGGTGTCCTTCCAGATCACTGGTCCCTTAAGATTATCTTCACACTCAGGTAGGCAAGTATGCTTTGTTCCAAGCAAAGGTCCTACCTAGTTAGACTCCTCCATTTATATAGCAAAATATCAGGTGATCATTTCCTCATTTTGTTTAAAAAGCATACAGGTAACTCCTCAAACAAGGCAGAACTTCAGTCCTTAAATTTGTCATCAGAATTCATTAAACTATATTTTATGCTTCTCTATCAAGAGTCTCTCCAAAAGAGGTGTCAACTACAAGTTGTCTAAAAGAAATGAAATCAGTTGACATCTCAGTACTGTATGTCCATCCGTCAAACCAGGTCACCAAAATGTGCCAACTTGCAATATATTAACTTATGCCCTTGCATATTATTTTCCACCAAGGTGTATTTAATGATATGTATTGGAAAACACCATAAGAAACTGCTCTATAAAATTTGTGAAAAATGATATTGAAGATATTTTTTCTTGATAAAGTAGTAGATATAAAATCCCACTTGATAAAATATTTAGAATTTTGCTCCCTTTGAGGTTAGAATGTTTGCTCTCCTAACATTAGAATTATGGTGATGATTGTACCTCCTTTTCACCTGAGCTGTCAGAAAGCTGAGAGGCAAACAGGACACTCAACCACAGTAACTGTCTGTCTTCATGTTAAGCACCTCTGCTTACTCTTTCCTTTAACCTTGACTTTCCAATTCTGTTTATATTTTATTATTAATTTACTGTATTTTTGTTGTATGCTGCCCTATATCCTTTAATAAATTCAATTTTAAAAGATACAGAGTATAATTATTTAAGTAAAAGCACAAATTTCTCTATAGTACATGCAATTAAATATTTCTTTGCTGACTCATTAGGCATGTAGAAACTTGCAGCAGACAGGCATTGATATAATTAGTACATTTGTCCCCACCCAAGTCTCATGTTGAAATGTAATCCACAGTGTTGGAAGTAAGGCCTGGTGGGAGGTGTTTAGATCATGGGGGTAGTTTCCTCATGAATGGCCATCCTCTTGGTGATAACGGAGTTCTCCCAAGATCTGTTTCTTTAAAAGTGTGTAGCACCACCCCCCATCTCTCTCTCCGGTTCCTGCTTTGGCCATGTGATGTGCCTGCTGCCGCTTTGCATTTTGCCATGTGTCAAAGCTCCTTGAGGCCTTCCCAGGGGCAGATACCATTATCACTTGCCTTTCCTGTACAGCCTGCAGAACCATAAGCCAATTAAACTTATTTTCTTATAAATTACCCAGTCTCAAGTATTTATTTCTAGCAATGGAAGAATTGCCTAACACAGGTGTCATGCTGAATATCAGTGAATCATTTTCACAAGTACTTAAATTTAAGAACCAACTTTCCAAAGAATAGCTCTCTTCTTGAGAGGACAGTCAGTATTTTTCCAGATTTGTCTGTATAAGATGATTGACCTCCTCAGTCACTCTGTAAATTCTTCATTGAAATAGCTCCAGGGTTTTCTGTCTGTTCTGAATCACTCTTATTGAAGTAATTCAACCTGAACATAACCCTGAGCATATTTTGAGCCAGTCAAATAATTATGCATAAGGTTTACATTTTTCAGTGTAAACTTGTCTTGAAAAGTAAGACATTAAGTCTAGATAAAAAACATAGATGTGTTTATATGTATTTATTATACTATTTATAGATATCTAGCTGCATAAACAAACATTTCTGTAGAGTAAAAAGAGGAGACAAATGATAAAATTCAAAACTGCATTTCATTTCATAAAGAGTATTTTATTCAGAATAGGAAAGAACTGAAGTGTACTTATTTGCTTTTCTCAAAATAAAGCACTGAATTAATTTTACTTGAAAATGTTTTCTTCCTAAATAAAGCTAGGTTAGCCCCATGTTAATAACTTCAGATAATGCAAAGGTATGAATAAGACATGTTGGCTAACCTACTTTACTTGCTACAATATTAAAATTCTGGTCAACTATTAGTTGTAAATAATAACGCTACCTTTATCAGAGAAAAATCACAAATCCCCTACATTTCCTGGAATCTATTTGAAGCCATGTCAGGATGCCTCATTTCACTTGAGGAAATTATACACTTGAAATTATTCTCTGATCTATCTCCAAAATGAGTTTCTAAAATTGGAAGAACACCCATGGCTTTTCAGTACTCAATATTCACAGGCCACATCAAAAAGTTGGGCAGCCTTTTAATGTGCTTATGAAGATAAAGTGTAAATAAAATCTAGGTGCCAATACATGCCAATATTAATATTTTTGTAAATAAACATAACTCTCATTTGAAATAGCTATATTGATTATCAGATGAAAATATACAGTCTTCAACCCTCTTTCTTCTAGAATTGAAGTAAATGACAGCAGTTAATGAGCTCACAAGATTTAAACAGGTTAGACCAAAAGTTCTCCACTGATAATCTTAAGCTCTGCAGGGAAATAATGCTTCCTTTAAAAAAAGCAGCAAGCAATAAAATTCACTACAAGACTTTCTGTTCTTTAGCTCTCTCTTAGGAGAACAGAAAGATAACTAAATCTGTACATAGAAAATGCAGTAGAAAAAAGTCATCTTATTATTTCTTGATATACGAAAGGTCCTCATATCTCATTTAACCCTCGCAATATCCCTATTACATAGGTAGAATAACGAAATGTAAAAGACTGCATTTACTGATCATTTTTCATTTTTACCAAAAAAATGTATTTACAAAGAGGCTAGAGTCAGAAAACCTGGAAGGCTTCTTGCTCACTAGTGAGGCCAGTTCCAGCAGCCTGAAGGAGCAGAGTTTATTCACAAACCCCTCCTGCAAATATTTTCTCTCTTGGGGGCCCATTTGGGCACCTTAAATTTGCATCTATAAGAAGTTAGAGGGTGTTAAAACAAGCAAAGTGAAAAACTGGACCAAGTCCCAAAAACTTTGACCTGAAAATCTACCTTCAGCAGCACAAACGCACATAACCAGAAAATACACACTTCACTGTCATTTCAAGCAAAACTAAGGACAATTTAGTTAGTTAAAAATCTAATCATAGATCAATAAATTTTCTACTTACTTCAATAAATACCTTAAAAAATTGTTGTTATTGTTGTCATCGGCTACCACTGTGGTAAGTGGTATACTAACAGTTTCTCATGTCGTATCTCAATTTATCTTTGTATATTACAGTGATGTGGGTACTATTAATATCTTAGTAGAGATAAGGGAATTGGGATGTAGAAGAAAAAAATCTCTACACTCAGCTTGCTCTTTACCATGTAGTCACCATCTCAAAATTTTAGTATCTCTGCCCTTAAGTGTTGGCAGGTCACAGAGTTCTGTCCCTGGCTGCATACATTGCATCATTTCCTTGTGTGGTCTTATTTCCCTCCACACCTTCATTGCCTCATGTACACTGATGACACCCGTGTAAACTTAGTCCATCCACCCACTCACCCACCCAGTCTGTCCTCCACTTGATCCACAG